>NC_089803.1:29933475-30233475 GCF_029633855.1 Hoplias malabaricus
AATATCCCCTCGCTGTGGTCATCGTGTCGCCGTAAATCTTCCCAGGCGACGGCAGGCTCAACTGATCACGCAAATAACCGGAACCTGTGTTACGTGTCTACAACATCTCTACACGCTCCGAGCACTGATCATAATCTTAAATGTGCTCTGTTTAATGTTCGTTCCTTAAATAATAAGGCAACGTTTGTCGCAGATATTATCCAGGAACATGACATTGACCTGCTTTGTCTCACGGAAACCTGGCAGCGGCCCAACGAGTATTTCGCGCTCAATCAGACTCGGCCTCCACACTATCAATATGTGGATATACCTCGTTTAACTACTGGAGTCAAGCTATCCGCACTTTGGAAACTGACGGTCAAGCCATCCGCGCTTCAAATCCGAATGCCCGTATAGGCGCGTCATTACGGTTTTTCATTGCGGAGAACACCACGTCCGCTTTGGGACAGATAGAGAGTCTGAAACCCGCGTTTAAGTAGCGATGTCTCTGTTAATAAATAAATGCACGCAATGCTAAAATGGACTAAAATTAACAAGCCATTAGGAATATATTTCATTTTAAATCACTTTAAAGAGGCAAAACATGCTTTGATTATTTCATATATTTACGTATTTTTTACTTTTCTATAAACACTTAACTGGCTTTGAATAGTAATCCTGGTGGACATGTAGAAATACAGATTACATTTTATTGTCATTAAACAGAGGTAGCTCACTGTATAATATTCTCATGGATTTATACTGAATACCTTCCAATATGGATTTCTAAAAAATTATCCATAATGCCTAAACCATTCCACTGTCATTAAACAGAGGGGCCTCTTGGCTATCAGCTGTATGATTTTGGTAGAATTTCACTGTGTACTTTTCTCATAAACACGTATTACATACGTACTGATATTGGTTTCTCAAAAAGTACCCATAATGCCTAAACCATTCCACTGTCATTAAACAGAGGGGCCTCTTGGCTATCAGCTGTATGATTTTGGTAGAATTTCACTGTGTACTTTTCTCATAAACACGTATTACATACGTACTGATATTGGTTTCTCAAAATTTACCCATAATGCCTAAACCATTCTACTGTCATTAAACAGAGGGACATCTTGGTTATTACCTGTATGATTTTGGTAGAATTTCACTGTGTACTTTTCTCATAAACACGTATTACATACGTACTGATATTGGTTTCTCAAAAAGTACCCATAATGCCTAAACCATTCCACTGTCATTAAACAGAGGGGCCTCTTGGCTATCAGCTGTATGATTTTGGTAGAATTTCACTGTGTACTTTTCTCATAAACACATTTTACATACATACTGACATGGATTTCTCAAAAAGTACCCATAATGCCTAAACCATTCCACTGTCATTAAACAGAGGGGCCTCTTGGCTATCAGCTGTATGATTTTGGTAGAATTTCACTGTGTACTTTTCTCATAAACACGTATTACATACGTACTGATATTGGTTTCTCAAAAATTACCCATAATGCCTAAACAATTCCACTGCTATTAAACAGAGGGACCTCTTGGCTATCAGCTGTATGATTTTGGTAGAATTTCACTGTGTACTTTTCTCATAAACACATTTTACATACATATTGACATGGATTTCTCAAAAATTACCCATAATTCCTAAACCATTCCACTGTCATTAAACAGAGGGGCCTCTTGGTTATTACCTGTATAATTTTGGTAGAATTTCACTGTGTACTTTTCTCATGAACTCATACTGAATATTTACAGATATGGATTTCTCCAGAATTACCCATAATGCCTAAACCATTCCACTGCCATTAAACAGAGGGGCCTCTTGGCTATCAGCTGTATGATTTTGCCAAAAATTCACTGTATACTTTTCTCATAAACTCATACTGAATACATTCTAATATGGATTTCTCAAAAATTACCCATAATGCCTAAACCATTCCACTGCCATTAAACAGAGGGACCTCAAGGCTAATGCCTGTATGATTTTGGTAGAATTTCACTGTGTACTTTTCTCATAAACTCATACTGAATATTACCAATATGGATTTCTCAAAAATTACCCATAATGCCTAAACCATTGTACTGTCATTAAACAGAGGGACCTCGAGGCTAATACCTGTATGATTTTGGTAGAATTTTACTGTGTACTTTTCTCATAAACTCATACTGAATATTACCAATATGGATTTCTCAAAAATTACCCATAATGCCTAAACCATTGTACTGTCATTAAACAGAGGGACCTCGAGGCTAATACCTGTATGATTTTGGTAGAATTTCACGGTGTACTTTTCTCATAAAATCATACTGAATAAATTCCAATATGGATTTCTCAAAAATTACCCATAATGCCTAAACCATTGTACTGTCATTAAACAGAGGGACCTCGAGGCTAATACCTGTATGATTTTGGTAGAATTTCACGGTGTACTTTTCTCATAAAATCATACTGAATAAATTCCAATATGGATTTCTCAAAAATTACCCATAATGCCTAAACCATTCCACTGTCATTAAACAGAGGGGCCCCTTGGCTATCAGCTGTATGATTTTGGTAGAATTTCACTGTGTGCTTTTCTCATAAACACATACTGAAAATTACCAATATGGATTTCTCAAAAATTACCCATAATGCCTAAACCATTCCACTGTCATTAAACAGAGGGGCCCCTTGGCTATCAGCTGTATGATTTTGGTAGAATTTCACTGTGTATTTTTCTCATAAAGTCATATTACATATTTACTGATATGGATTTCTCAAAAATTACCCATAATGCCTAAACCATTCCACTGTTATTAAACAGATGGACCTGTTGGCTATTACCTGTATGATTTTGGTAGAATTTCACTGTGTATTTTTCTCATAAAGTCATATTGCATATTTACTGATATGGATTTCTCAAAAATTACCCATAATGCCTAAACCATTCTACTGTCATTAAACAGAGGGGCATCTTGTCTACCAACTGTATGATTTTGTTAAGATTTCACTGTATACTTTTCTCATAAAGTCATACTCAATATATACCGATATGGATTTCTCAAGAATTACCCATAATGCCTAAACCATTCTACTCTTATTAAACAGAGGGACCTCTTGGCTATCAGCTGTATGATTTTTACAGAATTTCACTGTATATGCTTCGCATAGATAAGAAAGATATTTTCTGAAGCCCATGGGAAAGGACCTTGTGCATTTTCATATCACATGGCAAAAGCATTTGAATTACAGTTGTTTTTCTGTGATGCTTGGAAGGCAGACTGCACAGCTGTTTTTAAACAGAATCTGGAAATACACAGTAATTCAAGTTCTTCATAATTTTGATAATTATTAACGTTCAAGTTGTTAGGATGTTGGAGTTGGGGGGGGGGGGGGTTAGAGGTGGTTTGGTATAGGTTGGAAACGAACCCTAGCTGTCTATGTTTTTGAATTATCAAAATTATGAAGAACTTGAATTACTGTGTATTTCCAGATTCTGTTTAAAAACAGCTGTGCAGTCTGCCTTCCAAGCATCACAGAAAAACAACTGTAACTCAAATGCTTTTGCCATGTGATATGAAAATGCACAAGGTCCTTTCCCATGGGCTTCAGAAAATATCTTTCTTATCTATGCGAAGCATATACAGTGAAATTCTGTAAAAATCATACAGCTGATAGCCAAGAGGTCACTCTGTTTAATAAGAGTAGAATGGTTTAGGCATTATGGGTAATTCTTGAGAAATCCATATCGGTATATATTGAGTATGACTTTATGAGAAAAGTATACAGTGAAATTCTACCAAAATCATACAGTTGGTAGACAAGATGCCCCTCTGTTTAATGACAGTAGAATGGTTTAGGCATTATGGGTAATTTTTGAGAAATCCATATTGGTAATATTCAGTATGTGTTTATGAGAAAAGTACACAGTGAAATTCTACCAAAATCATACAGTTAATAGCCAAGAGGCCCCTCTGTTTAATGACAGTAGAATGGTTTAGGCATTATGGGTATTTTTCAGAAATCCATATTGGTAAATGTTCAGTATGAGTTTATGAGAAAAGTACACAGTGAAATTCTACCAAAATCATACAGGTAATAGCCTCGAGGTCCGTCTGTTTAATAACAGTGGAATGGTTTAGGCATTATGGGTAATTTTTGAGAAATCCATATTAGTAAGTATGTAATATGACTTTATGAGAAAAGTACACAGTGAAATTGCACCAAAATCATACAGCTGATAGCCAGGAGGCCCCTCTGTTTAATGACAGTGGGTTGGTTTAGGCATTATGGGTAAATTTGGAGAAATCCATATCAGAAAGTATGTAATATGTGTTTATGAGAAAAGTACACAGTGAAATTCTACCAAAATCATACAGTTAATAGCCAAGAGGCCCCTCTGTTTAATGACAGTGGGTTGGTTTAGGCATTATGGGTATTTTTTGAGAAATCCATATTGGTAATATTCAGTATGAGTTTATGAGAAAAGTACACAGTGAAATTTTACCAAAATCATACAGCTAATAACCAAGACGTTCCTCTGTTTAATGACAGTACAGTGGTTTAGGCATTATGGGTAATTTTTGAGAAATCCGTATTGGTAATATTCAGTATGTGTTTATGAGAAAAGTACACAGTGAAATTCTACCTAAATCATACAGCTGATAGCCAAGATGCCCCTCTGTTTAAAGACAGTGGAATGGTTTAGGCATTATGGGTAAATTTGGAGAAATCCATATCAGTAAGTATGTAATATGTGTTTATGAGAAAAGTACACAGTGAAATTCTACCAAAATCATACAGGTAATAGCCTTCGAGGTCCCTCTGTTTAATGACAGTACAATGGTTTAAGAATTATGGGTAATTTTTGAGAAATCCATATTGGTAATATTCAGTATGTGTTTATGAGAAAAGTACACAGTGAAATTCTACCAAAATCATACAGCTGATAGCCAAGAGGTCCCTCTGTTTAATGACAGTGGGATGGTTTAGGCATTATGGGTAATTTTTGAGAAATCCATATTGGTAGGTATTCAGTATGTGTTTATGAGAAAAGTACACAGTGAAATTCTACCAAAATCATACAGCTTATAGCCAAGAGGCCCCTCTGTTTAATGACAGTGGGATGGTTTAGGCATTAAAAAATACGTAAATGTATGAAATAATAAAATCAAAGCGTGTTTTACCTCTTTAAAGTGATTTAAAACGAAATATAATACTCCGCAATGAAAAACCGTAATGACGCGCCTATACGTGCATTCGGATTTGAAGCGCGGATGGCTTGACCGTCAGTTTCCAAAGTGCAGATAGCTTGACTCCAGTGTTTAACTGGACGAGGAGGAGGACTTGCAGTGGTGTACAGCCCTGGCCTCAAAGTTAAAACAGTTTTAATCCCAAATATGACATCGTTTGAGTGTTTGGCGCTGTTGGTCTCTGCTGTTAAACGTGTATTGGTTCTGCTTATCTATCGCCCCCCAAAAACCTCATCTGTTTTTGAGGCAGAGTTTTCTGAGCTAATCTCCACACTTATTCCTGTTTATTCTGATTTGTTGCTGCTTGGTGACTTTAATATTCATATCAATTCTGGTAACTGTTTGTTTGCTAAAGAATTTCTTAATGTTTTACAGAGCATTGATATTTCTCAGCACGTTGATTTCCCTACACATAACAAGGGCCACACCTTGGACATTGTTTGCTCTATGGGTAAAACCCCTTTTAATGTGAGAGGCATTGATCTGTGTGTATCTGACCATAAAGCTGTGTTCTTTGACTTTCCACTATCATGTCAACAGCGAGGGCAGCGTCAATCACGCCAGTTTACATTCCGGAGCGTTAAAAATATCAGTCCTCCTGCTGTTATGGAGATGCTCAGTCAGAGCCCGGTACCTGATTGCTTAGATCCTGATTTGCTAGTGACCCACTATGACGAAACATTGTCACATATTTTAAACCACCTGGCACCTCTAAGAACACGCTTGGTTACATTTTCTCAGCCTGCTCCCTGGTACACTGCTGAGCTGCGCAAGCTGAAAGCTGTTGGTCGCCAGCTTGAACGACTCTCAAACAGAACTGGCCCGACTGTGCATGCCCTTGCTTACAGTGATCATGTCTTGTTTTATAAGAAAAAACTACAGGAAGCTAAAACACTCTATTATTCTGATGTTATTCTTGGTGCCCACAGTAACCCTAGAGCTCTCTTTTCTACTGTTAATAAGATATTGAGCCCTGTGAAAAGTTTCCCTATGGTTCCTTAAGCTATACTCTGTTCTTGGTTCATGGACTTTTTCAATCATAAAATACTTACAATTTACTCTCAGTTCCAGCCCACTGCAACCAGGCTAAACATTCCACAACTATTTCCTCAGTTCAGCAGCAGCTATTTTTCCACCTTCAATACTGTAAACCAACAGCTTGTTTCACAGATTATTAATTTCTCAAGGGCAACTTCATGTCAATTAGACCCTTTTCCTATGCAGCAGGTGAAAGCCTGTTCTCCATTTATCTGTCCTCTTATTACCAAAATTATCAATGCTTCACTTACTTCTGGAATGGTCCCATCTTTGAAACTGGCAGCTATTACTCCAGTTCTCAAGAAGCCTGGCTTAGATCCTGAGAACCTCGCAAATTATAGGCCCATCTCTAATCTCCCTTTCCTTGCTAAACTGTTGGAGCGAACAGTAGCTGCTCAGTTAACAGAACATATTCAATCATATGATCTGTTTGAGGTCTTCCAATCAGGTTTTAGGAGGAATCACAGCACTGAAACTGCTCTTGTTAGGGTTGTCAATGACTTGCTGATGTCAGCTGACCAAGGACTGCTGAGTCTTCTTGTACTGTTGGACCTTACTGCAGCCTTTGATACAGTGTGTCATAGCCTTTTACTAACTCGGCTCAAAAACATGGTTGGCGTAACTGGTACTGCATTAGCTTGGTTTCAATTGTATCTTTCTGGTAGGCAGCAGTTTGTTTCAATGGGAAGTTTTCGATCTGACACATGCTCCTTGTCACATGGTGTCCCCCAGGGCTCTGTTCTCGGGCCCCTGCTTTTTATTTTGTACATCCTTCCTCTTGGTGACATCATTAGACATCATGGGCTGCAGTTTCACTGTTTTGCTGATGATGTCCAGATATATATTTGTACAAAACCTTCCCACAGCTTGCCACCTAGTGCCTTGCTGAAATGCTTAACTGATGTGAGGGCTTGGATGATCGAGAACTTCCTGAGCTTAAATAATAAAAAATCTGAAGCCATCATAATTGCTTCTCCTGCAACAGTCAGGATGCTTAGTGACACTACTGTTTGTATCCCTGGTTTTGTTGTCTCTACCTCAACACTAGTGAGAAATCTCGGAGTAATTTTTGATTCTACATTATCGTTTGACTCACATATTAACAACACATGTAGGACAGCCTTCTACCATCTTAAAAATATCTCTAGGATTCACCCTTTTCTCTCTCTCACTGCTGCCGAGACCATAGTCCATGCATTTGTTACTTCAGGCCTTGACTACTGCAATGCTCTGTTGTGTGGCCTCCCTGCTCGGGCTTTGAGCAGGTTGCAGTATGTGCAGAACTCTGCTGCTAGGATGCTGACCCATAAAAGATCTTGGGAGCATATTACTCCAGTCTTAAGTCGTCTTCATTGGCTTCCAGTGACGTACCGAATACAGTACAAATTGCTTGTGTTGGTGTTTAAATCCTTGCATGACCTTGCCCCTTCTTACCTAAGTAGTCTACTGCAACCATACTCTCCAGTGCGCACTCTTCGGTCCTCAAGCCTCCATTTGCTTGAGGTCCCGCATTTTAAGCTAAGCACCATTGGAAATAGAGCATTTTGTGTTGCGGGTCCAAAGCTGTGGAATAGTCTTCCTGACGAACTGCGAGCTTGTTCATCTTTAGATGTTTTTAAAACCAGACTAAAAACTCATCTTTTTAAACTAGCATATGGGTGATACTATGTATATGTCTCTATGGTCGTTTTGTTTGTATGTGCATTTACCTTTTATTGACTGTTTAACTTTTTATTTTCATTTTTATTTTTTTATTTTTATTATCTATTGTACAGTGTCCTTGGGTCACTTGAAAGGCGCTTTCAAATAAAAATGTATTATTATTATTATAATTATTATATTGAGGTAATGTTCTGTCTAAAACATTAAAGATTTTACTGTGAAAACAAACCTGTTTGTCTCTCGTTACCACATACTGATCTGAGGTAAATGCACACCGATGTCTGTTTACTCAGGATGAAACAGAATAAATGAGCGTTTATTTGTTTATTTGTAAAATATTATTTGAGTGCTTGATTTTCTGTTCAGAAACCTATCGTGTACTAACATAGAGGGTCTTCCCTTTCCCATAATCACCGTTAGACGGTTTAAATGCTCAAATTTTATTTTGAAGATAGTTAATCTGTTTTTAACAAATGCCTTATGTGCATTTTGTTACAGGAGGTCTCAGAGAAAAGAAAAACATCACAGACAAGAGTGTTCCTGCTCCTTTAATGAATACAAATTTAATAAAGTTGTATCAAACTTCTGCAAATTCCACTGTCGTTTTTGGATTTTGAGAGGAAATGTGAATAATTTAATAAATCATTAATCATTATCAACAATATAGAATTATTAATAATAACAGTGATTATTAATACTAATATTGATAAACAAGTCAAAATGTTCTAACAGTATACAGTTCAAGCAAAAGAACTATCTGTTTAAATATTATGAAAGAGGAAATTATATCAGAGCTATACAGCACGTAAATGCTTTATATTCTGCAAAAGCGGAATCCCAAAGCCAAATACACACACTTCCTGCACTCAGAATCGTGAACAACGTTCAGGGCACTGAGTTGTCGCTCAAAAACTCATTAGCCAATGGGAAGGCACCACTGAGAAGCACGCGCAGAACTCAGAGCTCACGCACTAAAACCATGGAGCACAAAGGTCAGAGCTGGATATTTTGTTTGAAAATTATAAGTTTTACGTTTGAGATTTAATTTTTTTTGTGCAAGTAGGGACGGAAGTGCCGTACAGCCAATACTACAGCCAACAGCTCACGTCGAGTGACACAGTAGTTTCTCTCAGCTCGGTCCTAGGTGCGACTGAAATAGGCTACAGCACGTTCCCTACCTCCAGACTGTTGGGACAGAACAGCTCCAACACCTACGTTGCTGGCATCAGTGTCCAAAATGAAGAGTCGTTGGGGATCCGGATAAGCCAAAAGAGGGGTCTTTGTGAGAGCCTCTTTGAGTTGGTCAAAGGCCATGGCGCATGTGTCGTCCCAACTGAAGGGCTGGCCCTTGTTGGTCATGCGGTGGAGAGGACTGGCAATGGTGGTGAACACTCTTATGAACTGGCGGTAGTAAGATGCCAGTCCTAGGAAACTCCGAATCTCCCTGACATTCCTGGGGGACGGCCAGTCCTGAACCGCAGCCACTTTGGCGGGGTCAGTGGCTACCCCACGAGCGCTCACCACATGTCCCAGGAAGGTGGTCTCCCTCGCCAACAGCTGACACTTTATCGAGTTCAGCCGCAACCCAGCTTGCCGTATAGCAGTGAAGACCTCACTCAGTGCTGTGTCGAAGTCGTTGGCATGCACCAGCAGGTCATCCAGGTACACAACACAGCAGGTTCGGGGAATGTGTGCCAGTACTCTTTCCATTAGTCTTTCAAATGTTGCCGGAGCATTGCAGAGTCCAAATGGCATCACGTTGAACTGCCACAGGCCTTGCCCCAGGGTGAAGGCAGTTTTTGGTCTAGCTTCAGGGGCAAGCCCTACCTGCCAGTAGCCGCTGCGCAGGTCAAGGGAGCTAAACCAGCTGGAACCTGCAATGTGGCCGAGCGCATCATCTATCCGTGGAAGTGGATAGGAGTCCTTCCTGGTGACAGTGTTGAGAGGGCGGTAGTCTACACAGAAACGCCAGCGGCCATCCTTCCTCTTCACCAAGACAATTGGGAATGCCCACGGACTGTCAGAAGGTTCGATCACACCGGCAGCCGCCATCTCACAGTTCATATCCTCTGCCACCTGTTGTTTTGCAAGGGGTAGCCGGTGTGGGCGAAGGCGAATAGGCAGAGCAGAACCGGTGTCAATGGTGTGTTGGACAAGCCCAGTCCGCCTGCAGTCTCTGTCGCTGGCAGCAAAGATGTCTATGTTGTCATCCAGGAGGCACTTTAACTTGTGGAGCTGGTCATGGGTCAGGCTGGCCCCACTGCGTTGCCATAGGTCATGGACAGCCATGGTTCTCAGCAGACGGGAGGATAGCGGACCCAGCGGACCCAGGTTGGACTGGTTTTCAGCTCTCTCAGCTTCACCATCCTTAAGGACACCTTCCATAAACTTGCAATAATCATCCTTGAATTTTGGGTTTTTCTCAAATTTCCCTTTTAGGCGTTTCAATCGAACCAGAGCCAGATGCTTATTTTCTGGTAGTTGTGGACGTGTCTTAAATGGAAGGGGCATTTCCAGGTGACCATCTACATTCTGGCGTATTCCTTTATTCAGTAATTGCAAGAATTGTATATCTTCTTGTAACCGCCCTCAGAATGGCGGTTGGTGTTAATGTTGGGATTTCCTTGACGGACACACGATGACACAGACCTGTCACTTCTGTTGCCTTTGCAGCCTTTGTTGAGCTGCCGACTATACTCCAACCCAAATCAGTGTTGATGGCATATGGCTCATCATCATGTCCTGTGATGACTTGTCGTGGAGCCAATGCCCTGGAGCAGTCATAGCCAATCAGAAGTCCAACTTCACAATTCATCAACTGTGGCATTTCCTGTGCTATTCTCTTTAGATGTTTCCACCCTTTAGCCATTTCAGAGGTAGGAATATGAGAACGTTCCAGTGGTATGAAATCTCTGGTATAGGCAGTCAGCAAGTTAATAAAGCATGGTGAGGAAAACCCTCTAACTCTAAGTCCACTAACCCTTTCACTCTGAACAATGAAATCTTTTCCCATCATGGTGGTAAGCTTTAATTTGACTGGCTCTAACTCTGCCCCCATTTTTTCATATACCTCTCTGTCTACAAAGGTGTTGCTACTCTGTGTATCCAGTAAGGCATACACTAAGATCTGTTTTTCCTTGGGAGTGGTTGTGGAAAGCCATACAGGCACTATCATGGATGTGCCCCCACCATCACCTCTGTCTAGGCAGCAAGAAAGGGAAGTTGTGTTTTCTTCAATTTGCTGACCATTAGAAACTGAGATTGCAGCAGCAGAAGGACAATCTTCGTGAAGTGGTGTTGGATGGTGTTTCTTACATATGCCACAAATAGCTTTATTCTTGCATTCCCTTGAATTGTGTCCTCTCCTAAGACAGTCAAAGCACAGGTTATTGTCAAATATGAAACTTCTCTTGTCATCAACAGATTTTTTAGCAAAATTCTGGCATTTGTGGATACAGTGATTTATCTGATGCTTTCACATTTGTGATAAATGCGCTAGCCTTTGGGCGCCTTATTTCTTTACATGGCTTTTCTTCAGTGTGTTTCAATGCATGAAAGGATGTTATAGGATTGCATGCAATCTCTGCTTCCTGTGCCATAAAATCAGAAAAATCTTTGAAACTGGGATATTCCTTATTTTGTCGCAAGCACTTTGTGACATGACGATTCCAGCGAGAGGTCACCCAGTCTGGGATTTTCTGAAGCATCCTTTGATTCTCTTCACAGTCATTTAACACCTGAAGCCCTTTAACGTACGGCATAGCATTACTACAGGCTACTAGAAAATCACTGAATTGTCTCAGTTTAACAGACTCCCTCGAACAAATCTTTGGCCAGTTGTTCAATTTTTCTCTGAATGCACGTTGTATTACAAAAGGGTGGCCATAGCGAGCATTTAGTGTCTCCCATGCTTGTTTGTAGGCTTCATCATCTTTCCTGTAGAAGCTTCCTTCTAATACAGACCGTGCCTCACCACTAATGTATTTTTGTAGGTAGAACAACTTGTCAGCTGGGCTTGTGCATCGCCGTTCTATCAGTGCTTTGAAACTTGTGCTCCACTCAAGAAATTTGAGTGAGTCCCCCGAGAAGATACCAGGCTCAGGTGTAGGAAGTCTAGTAAGAACCATTGTGTCCCGCAGGACTTGTGCTAAAGAAGCTTCATTGTTAGTATTATTTATTTGCTCATTCTCATTGTTCTTACATGCTTGTTCCCTTTTAATTTCTTTACAATGTACTTGAGGATAATCAGCTAATTCACTACATTCTGTTCTACTCTCTTCACTGGCCTCATCTGAGTCGGCTTCAGAGTATGCCTTAAGATTAGCAGCTATTGCTTGAAGATCTCTCTGGTTTTCTAATCTTTTAAGCTCTTGTTTTTGTGTAGCAATTGCCTCTTCCATTTTTATTTCAGCCTTCTTTGCAGCCAACTGAGCAGCACACTCTGCTATTTTTGCTGCAATGCTTTGCTGTCCTGATGAGTGAGAGTGGTAACTTCTGACTGATTTGGAGGTTGTCGTCCCAAATATTGATTGGGCATACTCTCTATCAAGCACTCTGTGAAGCCTTGCATTTTCTGCTTTCGCATCAAATTCCTCCTGCCCCACTTCACTCATTTGCACTTTCATTAGCCCCATCAAATCTGTTGTTACTGCTATGCAGGAATCCATTTTTCTTCTAACCTCAGTAGAAGGTGCCAGCTGAGATCTTATTTTTTCATACGTATCTTTAAGTTTTGTCTCCAGCCCTTCAATAACATCCATCATTTCAGCCAAGTCTTGGTCAGAGCACTCTTCTTTAAGTTTCGTTCTTATAGCTCTAACTTGTTTTTTCCAGTGTTTATATAGCATGATGAATTTATTCTCCCTCTGAGAAGCCTCTTGATGCATTAATTCCAGCATTTTTGGGGTAATCTTTCTCTCCCGTAAAGATTTCCTGGGTTCTACTCTCTTTGAAGTGGTGGAGGTAGGCTCCAGCATAACTGTTTGGAGCATTTCTAATTTAGCATGGCTACCACATTTGAGTGACTCTAATCTATCCTGTTCCACATCATCCATCTGTGATTTTAATTGTTCATTAAACTGATTTAATTCTATTTGAAGAGGCTCAATTTGTTCACCACCCTGTGAATTTTCTCCTTGATATGACATTGTACACGTCTTAGAAAACACACTGTACAGCTATTTAACTCTGTGCAACGTAAGTAGTGATCCTAATGTATTCGCTCAAATAAACTCTCTAGTGCACTATTGTTGATTGCCATTAGAGCATTAAGGACAATCATACATTCATCAAACAAGAATAACAAATCAATTACTTTTCTCATTAATAAATCAGTGCATTTTTTTAGCACTTTTTTTTTTACGTGCTTAAACTTGTAGAGGTAGCTTCAGTCAAACCTGAAGGTGAGCCGCACTGTTCTGCATGAAGATGATAATTGAAAATGGTGCTGCACAATGAAGCCTGAGCAGAGGGGCTTTGTATTTGTAAACTACGCTGGTAAAGGCTGCACTCCCTCGGTGAAGGCGCTGCACTTTTGATCCGACGTATCAGCAACCAAACCTCTGTCTTTTCCCATGAATTCAGCAAGCTCGTTTTGGGCCACGCGTTGCTCCAGCGACTGTGCTGCTCTTACTTTTACTCTGGCCTCTCGGCCGCGATGGCGGTACGTTTTCACTATAGCTACACTGGTCCAACAAATAACGGCCACATCATACAGATGTCTTTTGAAGCTTTATTTCTCACTCTTTCCTGCTCTTATTCTTCATCGGACACTGTGAAAACTACAAAAAAAAATATAAACAAAAAACACTCAGTTCGAAATATATATCCTATCGGTCCCTCCTCAAGGTTTTTAAGCCTGTGTCCATTACTGAACAAATCCAGACATGATAGCACACAAACAGCAGAGAACTCTAATATAATCACATAAATGTAAGAATTAGTCCATGTAAAAGTACACAAATGCACAAATTATAAAGCGTTTTACCGTGTGCGCCTCTTGGACCACATGTAGGATTAAATTATTAGAGACGTTAAGTCCTGTCTCTGCATCCTTGTTTGCCTTTTTCCCCACAATGCCACCGTCAAGCTCTTAAATAAAGTCTTGTCATGTGACAAATTTTTTATACAAACTCAATCTTTTTAACCTAACATAAATTCAAAGTAATAGATTCCACATACATTTGTCAGTGTTGTTTTTTTAAACGTTTTTACATTGTATATCACAACACATGAATAACACCATCCCAGAGCAGTTGGACAAGAGGTGGCAATGCTTGGTCACAGGCAGTAGTCAATGTAGCACTAGGATCTGGAACTCACTGGGGTGTGGCTGCATGACAACTTGCTTGCCTGCTTTTGATCTTCTTTCTACTTATTTGGCCACGCTGGAGGGCCAAAGTCTTTGTGCCAAGGGTGATGGTCGACCTCGACACATCAACACAGGCCTCCCAGCGGCTCAGCAGGTCCAAACCGATGATGCACTGGTCTTGGATGTTGGCGAGCCAGAACTCGTGTGCCAGCTCCATACCCCCCGCCAGGATTTGCAGTAACTTCCTCCCCTTCATGCCAGTCCTCTCTCCAGTCACTGTCATCAACTGGGTGTCAATTGGTAGCCAGCCACCTGCACATGAGTCGAGTGTGCTCGGGAGGACACCAGGTCAAATGAGGGAAATAGTAGATCAATTTCAGTGTCAACGAGGGCTCTGCAAGGTTGGCCATCAACACTACAATGCAAGTATAGCCCTTTCTCATGACCTAGCCGGCCTACCAGTGTGCATCATCCTTGATGGGGGGTGGTTAGACGGAGTGATGGTCCCTTCACTAGGCCACTCTGCTGTCGTTTCCCTGTGGCTGGGTAGCCCTGGCCTTCGGAGTTAGTGCAGGGCAGTCGCGTGCCACATGGCCAGGCTCATCACATCGATAGCAACGGTCTGTTATTCGCCATGGACGTCTTCAGGCTGTCCTGGGTTGAAGCTGGCAGACATCTGCTATTTCCTCCGACCACTCACTGTCGGCTTCTCTCACATATGGGTGGTGGGCGAGAGCTCTCTGCTGGTTTGGTCGTGAATGAGAGCACTAACTCAGCCCGTTCTGCTTCGTGGAGGGCCTCGCTAAGGGACCGGGGCATGGCAAGGCAAACATGTTGGCGCAGCCGCACCGGGGACAGACCTTGCAGAAAGGCATATAGCCTCAGCTCCTCCTGGCCAGCCGGGGGGATCTCCGGATAGCCGCGCCTGGCATATAGCTGCACGTCTGCGGCAAAGGTGCCTAGGTTCTCTCCTTCTTGGCGACAATGTTTGGCTAATTGTTCTCTGCTCTGGTTGGTGGAATGCTGCTGCCCAAACGGCCTCTCCAGTGCCATTGTGAGGGCCAGATCAAGGAGCACCTGCAGTGCACCCCCTTCCAACGCCAGGGCCAGGTGTGTGGCAGCCTCTTCGTCGCTCCAACCACTGTGCCGTGCCACCAGTTGGACTTGTGAAAGATAGGGCTCCAGCGGTGTCATTGTACCTGGGTAGCTTGGCTAGCATCTTGCGCATAGCTCCTGCCTGCTGTGAGCTAAACATAGGCGCTAGCGTAGCTGTTTCACTAGCGGTAGAAGCTGTATCATTAGCTACTAGGTCACAGTCTTCTGTGCGTTGCAGGCTTTCACCCCTCCTCTGTGCCTGTGGGGGGTGGTGCCGTCGCAGTGCGCTGGCCCCATCCGGGAAGCCTTGCGAACGTTGATCGTTGGCTCGGCCTCTTTGAGGCTGTATCACATCTTCAAGAAGGCGCAGATACTGCTGTATGGCACGTTGCAGTTCCTCAATCTCTCACTCCATTCTGGGAGGCGCTGAAATCCCACTTCTGACACCAATTGTGGTGAGCACCAGAAGAAGAAAGAGACTTCTTTAGCTTTTCTGCTGGTTTCCCACCTGGTGGTGTACCACAGAAACTGCCCCTTTATTGACAGAAGCCTGAGCCTCACAACACAGGAAAATAGCCCAAGATCATTAATTGCCATACTCATCTCGGTCATGGTGGCCACCCAAAATAACAATGCATAAAGGGGCCTGGAGGTTGTGGGTTCGATTCCCGCTCCGGGTGACTGTCTGTGAGGAGTTGGTGTGTTCTCCCCGTGTCCGCGTGGGTTTACTCCGGGTACTCCGGTTTCCTCCCACAGTCCAAAAACACACGTTGCAGGTGGATTGGCGACTCGAAAGTGTCCGTAGGTGTGAGAATGTGTGTGTGTCTGTGTTGCCCTGTGAAGGACTGGCGTCCCCTCCAGGGTGTATTCCCGCCTTGCGCCCGATGATTCCAGGTAGGCTCTGGACCCCCCGCGACCCTAAATTGGATAAGCGGTTACAGATAATGGATGGATGGATTAATAACTAGAACATCTAAGAATGAACACAAACAGTCCCATGAGTCTCTGCACCAGTGGCACCTCCCATTGGCTGCCACACTATGTATGTTTTTATTATTCATTTATTTTAGTGTAGCCTTTACCAAAACAATGTAGTGTAAAAAGAAATAATAAATTAAAGGAGAAAAACAAAGCAAAAGGGCTCCAGCACTTTCAGTGCTTAGACCCCTAAGATCGTAACGTCGTGCATCAACATAGTGAGAGATTGGGTGTTACACTTAGCTAGTTGCGTTTAACTTTCGCATATTTATTAGTCTTAATACGTTTACTATCTTGCAGACAGATGATTCATAGATAAAATTTTCAGTTTATCGTTATACCTTAACTCTGAAAATGGATCCCGTTCTATGTAAACAGATTGTCAATTATCTTACTAACAGTACATATCCTGACGGACTAACTAAAGTTGAAAAAAACACTTTTAGGAAGAAGGCTCACAATTACGACATTGATGGTGAGTTGACTCTCAGTTTCTATGGATTATACAAACAATGTTTGAAAATGTTGTGCGTGTTTCAAGATGTCTGGCCCCTACAGCGGTCTCGTCCACTTTGTAGCCTAGGTTTCAGCCTTATACATTGTAGTAAAACTGTACATTTTAGGCCATAAACAATCCGATAACAAACCATTTTTATACAAAGATGCCTAATTAAATCATCAAGAACAGTCAATACCTACCCACAACATGTTTAATTTGTGAGAGTTAATACTTCGCGTTTTTGACCACGTTTCCCTTAGTTGTTTTTACTCTATTACAATATTTTAGTCTGTGCAATTCCATTCAGTATTCGTATTTCTGTAGATAATTAACTTTATCTACAAGCTGGAAATTTAGTGTAAGTTTATGACTAAATCTGTTGGGTTTATTCTCATCTGTTTTGATATATTACTTTATTTTGCAGATGGTCAGTTATTTTACATCAGGTACAAAGGCACTTCCAGGGCTCTGAAAGCAAAAGTTCTATGCGGTACAGAAGATGCAAATGCCATTTTCACAGAATTTCATGCCAGCAGCCTTGGAGCACACTGTGGGCAGAAGAAGACAAGAGATGCCATCTCCAAGAGGTTTTATTGGCCTGGCATGTCTTCAGACATTGACACATGGGTGATTATAATTTTATTTTTTAAACAATGACTTCCTTAAACACTACATGAAGGTTAAAACAACTACTAATCTATAATGCATATACTGAACTATCACTGGATTAGGAACACCTACCTTGTATACTCATTGTCCACTCTCTCAGCTCCACTGACTACACAGGTGCACTTTGTAGATGTACAATTACAGACTGTCGTCCACCTGTTCTTCAGTGTTAAGGCCCACAGAGCAGGTATGATTTGGGTGGTGGATCTTTCCCAGTGCTGCAGTGACACTGACGTGGTGGTGGTGTGTTAGTGTGTGTTGTGTTGGTATGAGTGGATAAGACACAACAGTTTTTGCTAGAGTTTTTAAACACTCTCTGTTCTCCTACATTGACCAACTTTTAGATGTAAAATCAGAGACAGTAGCTCATCTGTTGCTGTTCCTATGTTGGTCCGATTTCTTCATCAGTGGACGCTGACAGGATGCTGTTGGGTTGATGTTTTTGTTTGGTGGACTAGTCTCAGTCCAGCGATCACACTGAGGCTTTAAAAACTACTGCATCACTGCTGTGTACTAAGAATGATCCACCCTGCTCTGTGGCATTTCACCGATCCAAATACAAATGCAGCCTGTTCCACAAATGTGGCCAGCAGGCGAACAAGCCATAGCATAGGTGCCCCTGTTGTTTCCGGACGTGGGGACCAACTTAAATGGAGAAGCATTTCCGCAGCATTTAATGTGGAAGTACGAACAAAAATCCCCCAAGCCGCTGAATTCAGCTTCATATCACAGACCGTTAGGAGCGAGATCACTGTGGAACACTTTTGAAGGTGCCCTAAATTTAACGACGTTAAAATCCAGCGGAACTTCCCTAATTTTGCTGCAGACTAGGGTTGTCAAATAAAATACGTTAAAATCATCCCGTATTTGGACTAAAACCGTGTTGCTTATTGGACTGATACGGGACTGATATGTTTCGTAATGTTGAGATTGGATTGTTAAAACGGGTGATTTGTTTCAGATAGATGCTCTTCCTCAGCCGGAGTGAGGGGCAAATACCCCACGGCTCCGAAACAGAATATGCGCTTCTCATTGGTCATCACTTTTATTTAGCCAATCAGCATCCAGAGTTAGCTGTCTATCATTTACTGTGGCAGCCAATGGAGTCATAGTCCCGCCTACAGGGGGTTGTTTCGCTGCGGCCCTGAGAGTAATGTCAGTCCTGAGACACTGGGGGAAACAACAGTGCCCCATAGCGGTGGCTTGTTTGCCTGAACTGAAATGGAAATGAACAAATGCACGTCAAGGAAAACTCCTGAGTGACTTGATCCACAAACGCAGATTCTACATTTTACAAATAAATGTTAAATTCGAGACTTCGACTTTACAAATATTTGCAATGTAAATGTAAACAAATGTATTTATTTAAGCATGAAAGTATGATATATCTATGAAAACCAAAAACATGTATTTATGAATGTAATTGTATTTGTACAAATTGCAGACCGTGAGACACAGATTGGGATGTGTTCATTTGTGAACAATGAAACATATTTGTGACTTGTGTTTTATTTGTGGATTAACATTTACGCATTTGTAAAGTATTTTGAGACTAATCTCTCTCAATATTACACTACACTCCGGTTAAGCCAGCCGCCGTTTGAGAAAACACGGTTAAACTAGCCGCACGTCAGATTCTAGTGCGCGTATACTAGTGACAGAGCGGTAATATTCAATGCACGTGAAGACCAGAGCTTATGCCCTTCATTTTAAAGAAAGTAACAGCATTTAAGCGGTTTATATATTGGTCATTTCTAATAGGTATTTCATACAAATAACAAATATCACTTCTGTGTTTGCCATACTATGTACCTATGAAATATGAAATGATTTTACTGTATAGTTTTTTAGTAAAGCACATTCAAATTCCCCATAATTCTCCATTGTTTTTGAACGTGAGTCAAGTTTGCTGCTTTATAAAATAGTCATTTTGAATAAGTAGTCCATACATCCAACATATTCAGTGTTCAGTGTTTACCACACTATGTACCTGTGAAACATGAAGTGACTTTACTGTATAGTTTTTGAGTAAATGACATTTAAAATCCCATAATTGTCCATTGTTTTTAATAATTATTCAAGTTACATGCTCTATTATATAGTTATTTTGAAAAAGTAGTCCATACAACCAAAATATATCTGTTCAGTGTGTACCACACTATGTAACTATGAAATATGAAGTGATCCTACTGTATAGTTTTTGAGTAAATGGCATTTAAACTACCCATTGTTTCATTTTTTTTAAGCATGAGTCAAGTTTGCTGCTTTATAAAATAGTTATTTTGAATAGGTAGTCCATACAACCAACATATATCAGTTCAGTCTTTGCCATACTATATACCTATAAAATATGAAGTGATTTTACTGTGTAGTTTGAGTAAATTGCCTCCAAATTTCACGTTTTAAAATGGTTTTTAATTATTACTCAAGTTCCATGCTCCATAAAATTGTTATTAAAATTGTACTGTTGAAATATTAAGTGATTTTACTGTATAGTTTATAGAGTAAATTGCATCCAAAATCCCCATATTTTAAAATGTCTATTCAAGTTCCATGCTCAATAAAATTGTTATTTCTAATAAGTAGTCCATACAAGCAACAGATATCATTTCAGTCTTTACCCTAATGTGTATGTGTATTTACCCTAAAATATGTAATCATTTTACTGTACAAATTTTGAGTAAATGGCATCCAAAATCCATATAATTGACCATTTCTTTTAATTATGAATCAAGTACTGATTTATAAAATGGTTATTTCTAGACAGACAGACAGAAAGAAAAAAAAAAAAGAAAAAACCCCGAAGAAAATTTACCTGCCAGTAGCAACAAACACATCATAGTAGACTTCACTATAGAGGGGAGGTTACATTTACAGGACATGGTAAGCAGATTAAAGTATAAGAACACACAAAATATCCAATAAAAATTTAAATAAAATGATGCAAGGCAGAGAATAACATATAAGTTGGGAAACTATGGTAGCAAGGGCAAATAATCATGCAGAATTTGTCCTGTGTGAGCGAAAAAGAAAGTGTTTGAGCCTCGTAGCCTCAGATTCAAGCAAGTGTATTCATTGACTAGCATTTGTGCTAGACAATTATCCCTACAGCCTATACCTGCAGCAGGTAGTGTCGCAGTCACACAGCTCCAGGGGCCTGGAGGTTGTGGGTTCGATTCCCGCTCCGGGTGACTGTCTGTGAGGAGTTGGTGTGTTCTCCCCGTGTCCGCGTGGGTTTCCTCCGGGTGCTCCGGTTTCCTCCCACAGTCCAAAAACACACGTTGCAGGTGGATTGGCGACTCAAAAGTGTCCGTAGGTGTGTGAGTGAATGTGTGTGTGTCTGTGTTGCCCTGTGAAGGACTGGCGTCCCCTCCAGGGTGTATTCCCGCCTTGCGCCCAATGATTCCAGGTGATTCCAGGTATATAACTTGCATTGCACAGATTCAAATATTGGTTTCTGAATGTGCAACTTGTTTATACATGTTTATACAAGTATGTGAAGGTGTTTTGCACCATATTCACTACAGCAATTGTAGCAAAACTGAGTTTGTATGATTTTTTTGTACTTGTGTGTGTAGAATTGTATTTGTGCACCTGCAATAAATGATCTGTGAAGATATAACTGTGAAGTTGTATTTGTGGAAGGGGAAATAATTTCTACAAGTTTGCAACTCTTAAAGCTATTTTCCCTGTTACTTCAAATTTACTGATATTACACATTTTACTATTTTCTAGAACTACAAGTTTCACCGTCACAGACATTCAGGTGTTTTGCCCCAAATATACCTCCATAGAACTTCATCTTCCATGATGGAGAGAGCAGCTTGTGCAATGTCCTACTATCAGCCACCATAACCACAGAGTCCAGCTCCACTCCAACCACTGACCCCGCTCGCCTGGCCAGCTTTTCCAGACGCATCTCATCTCTTTTCTTCATACTGCCTCCCCCAGCACACAACAGCATAAAAAAGACAGTTGGCAACCACGGACTGATAGAACATCTGTAGTAGCTTCCTACAGATGTTGACCTCAGACTCCTCAGAAAATACAGCCAGCTCTGCCCCTTCCTGTACAGGATGTTTCTGTTCTCAGACTAGTCCAGTTTGTCGTCAAGCTGCAGCACCTCCACTTAAACCCCCTCAATAGAGACTGGTTGCAGGGTTGGGCCGGGCCTGTGAACGTCCATCACCATCTACTTGGTCTTGGAAGTGTTTAGCTGTAAGTTGTTTCTATGACACCATGACACAAAGTCCTTCACTCCTGTACTCCTGCTCCTGTCTTCCTTTTACACACACCATAATGGTATTGCCATCTGAAAATGTCTGCATGTGGCATATTTCAGAGTTGTACATAAAGTCTGAGGTGTAGAGTATAAAGAGAAATGTTGAGAGTACAGTCCTCTGTGGTGCTCCTGTGCTGCTGACTACAGTCTCTGATGCACAGTCTTTCAGCCTGACATACTGAGGTCTGCCAGTGAGGTAGTCAGTGATCCAGGTGACCATGTGTGGGTCCACTTGCATCTTTGCTAACTTGTCTCTTAGCAGGAAATAGCTGTATGGTTTTAAAGGCACTGGAAAAGTAGAAAAACATTACTTTCACAGCGCTACCACCCTTGTCCAGATGAGAATGAGCCCGATGTAGAAGGTAGAGGATAGCATCCTCAACTCCCAACTTCTCCAAATATACAAACTGCAGGAGATCCAATGCATGTCCAGTCTGGGGTCTGAGAAGGTGTAGGAGGAGTCACTCCAGGGTCTTCATAACATTCAATGTTAATGTGACAAGCCTGAAGTCATTGGGCACACTGGTGCTCACCTTCTTGGGCAAATTTCAGACTCAGGTTAAAAGTGTGCTGTAAAGATTCCCCCACCTCAGCAGCAAAGGACTTCAGTAGTTTAGGACACACTTTATCTGGTCCAGCTGCTTTCCTAGTGTGGAGTCTCCTCGGCTCACCTCCAACCTGATCCACAGTAAGGATGTGTGGAAGTAGCAAACCATTTTAAAATATGGAGAATTTGGATGCTGTTTACTCATTAAAAACACTTCATATTTCATTAATATATAGTCTGGCAAACACTGAACCCCTATCTGTTGGTTGTGTTACTTATTCAAAAATAACTATTTTATAAAGCAGTAAACTTGAGTCATTCAAAACAATTGACAATTATGGGGAGTTTGAATGTCATTTACTCAATAACTATACAGTAAAATTATTTTATAGGTACATATTGTGGTAAACACTGAACTCAAATCTTTTGGTTGTGTGGGCTACTTATTAAAAATTATCATTTTATAAAACAGTAAACTTGAGCCATCATTAAAAACAATGGAGAATTATGGGGATTTTCAATGTCATTTACTCAAAAACTATACAGTAAAATCACCTCATATTTTATAGGTACATAGTATACCAAACACTGAACTCATATCTGTTGGTTGTGTGGACTACTTATTCAAAATAACTATTTTATGGAGCATGGAACTTGAATAATTATTATAGACAATGGAAAATGATGGGGAGTTTGAATGCTAGTTACTCAAAAGCTATACAGTAGAATTCATATTTCATAGGTACATAGTATGGTACACACTGAACTGATATCTGTTGGTTGTATGGACTACTTATTCAAAATAACTATTTTATAAAGCAGCAAACTTGACTCATGTTGAAAAACAATGGAGAATTATGGGGAATTTGAATGTCCTTTACTCAAAAACTATACAGTATACATTTCATAGATGCATAGTGTGGTACACACTAAACTGATATCTGATGGTTGTCTAGACTACTTATTAAAAATGACAATTTTATAAACCAGTAAACTTGAGCCATCATTAAAAACAATGGACAATTATGGGGACTTTGAATGCTTATTACTTAGGGTGACCAGATCTGAGATGGTGAAAAAGAGGACACGTTGGGGGTCTATCGCCCCTCGCTGCCGCTGTATGCTTAGCTGAACTTATGTGTGCTTTTAGGTCCTTTATACCTTTATTTGCTGCACAAAACAGGGGAATTTCTTTTTTAATTCATTCGAGAACTTACATTTACGTTTCGGCATAGCTGCTCGAGATGAGGGTAGGTACATGAGCTTTACCTGACGTAAAAAAGGACTACTGACGTGCAGACTGACCAAGAAAATATTTACAGAGGAGGTTATCGACCAATAACGGTAGTTCTACAGTCATACCGTCCAATCAGAAGAGTTTAGGCTACTTCACCACGCCCCCTTATCACTCAAGCGAACCAATCGGAGTAGGGGAGGGCGGGACTAGTTTGTGAACGAAACGCTTCTCGAAGTTCTATGTAAACTCTAGAAAAACAAAATCCCGGACGTTTGTGAAATTCCGCCCGGACATTTTTTTAAGTGTAAAAAAGAGAACATGTCCGGGTAAAAGAGGTCTGGTCACCATAATTTACTGAAAAATTATACAGTAAAATCACTTCATATTTCATAGATACATAGTATAGTAAACACTGAACAGATATCTGTTGATTGTATGGACTAATTACTAGAAATGACCAATATATAAACCGCTTAAATTACGTTACTTTTCCTTTAAAATTAAGGGCTTACTTTCAGGTCTTCACGCGCATTGAGTACCTCTCTGTCACTGGTATAGTCGCACTAAAATCTGACGTGCGGCTAGTTTAACCGCAGTCTTAAACTGCAAATGTAACTGAATTTTAATTTTGAGATCAAACTGCATTCATGAGTGGAACAAACGTAGATAGCAAACGTAGGATGTACAAATGTACATTGCCATGTTTGCCTGCTGTAAGGGGTGGCGTTGTGGAGTCATTCACTTTCACATTCACGGGAGACGAAGAAGAAGAGTCTCAACTGCTGAGAGAAGGAAAAGAGACACTATGGTGAATTACTACCTTAACATCGTTTTATTGTACCTCGCTGTCTTTGTGGAGTATTTGTTCTAGTTGTTCAGGGCCCTGAAATGCTGCGTGTTTTGTTTTGAAATACATGGTTACTTAGTTTAACCAGCATTTCTCTTACAGGACTAGTCAGAGTGTTAGCAATGGTCACTCCTGTCACTGAGTGTGTCTCTTTGTTAATGTCCCTTTCAGCGGTTCCGATTCTGTGGGGATTTGGACTGTCCGGATTGGGTTCTAGCTGAAATCAGCACTTTAGCACGAATAGTTAAGTACTGTGTTTTCATACATCGTTTGTAACGGTCGTGTTTATGTTGCGGCTGGTGCTGGATCAGAGTCACATGATTTCAGACGCACCGCCAGTCTGTTTAGTTAAATACGTCATAATATTTTTCTTTTTTCTTCCTGCCACACAGTCAAGCGTCAAGATGAAACTCCTCTGTGCGCTGGTTATTAAAGACCTCCTCGACGAAGCCATTGATGTAAGTCTTTGGACGTTTGTTTTAGTGCTGCTAGACAGCATTGACGTACTTTATCCTGGGATATCATCAAAATTGACTTTTTCTTCTTTTCAGTATGACAAAGTCGCTAAGCTGACCTCTGATGCAAAGTTTGGTGAGTTAAAGTGTTACATTTTATGCGAAAAAGAACACCCTTTGAAAAGTGGATTATTCCCTCTGACCTGTGCGTCAGACAGGGATTGAGCATAGTGGACTCTATTCCCTTTAGGCAGAAAAGCCCCCTCAGCCTGTGTCCCCAAAAGTACCCAAACACCAATTTAAAGGTCTACTTTGAAGGGATATCACCATTTCCACAAGTTATTATGGTTCTCTGGAGTCTTAATAGAACATCTCTGACATTATTTGGTCAAAATAAAATCAGTATCAATCAACACTGCATTTTTCTTACCCTGTCTAAATGTCCCTTTTCAGAACTACTGGTTTCAGCATATTTCTCTCTAAATGCGAATGAGCCTCTGTCTATGCAAAATGCTGGAGAGCCCAGGAGTGAGGAGCAGAAAGACTGGATTTTAAGAATATTTCACGTTATCTGTTCTTGTTTCACCATGTTTAATCAGTATGTGTATTACTCAGTGCTCTCTCATTGTTTGGCTCTGTTTAAACTAGTCTTTGCACTCTCACATACGAATCAGTCTACTTCTGTGATTGGAGAGACACAGACAAAGAAGGCAAGGTCATTTTGAAGTACCTGCCCTCTAAGTGAACACAAAATCAAACCATTTTATATTCCATATTTTCATACTTAGACAGAACACAAAAATTGGTGGTTGCTGAATTTCACAGGGTGGTTAGGAGCTCTAGCTCTCCACATTAACATACTAATACACTCATTTTATATTTTTCATAACACATCCCTTTTAAGGTGCACCTATTTCTGATTTATAAGTTCAACTGCATGAGGACTCAGCTTGTGTATTCATAGAAAATGATTGTAGGATGCAAAAATATTGTTCAATGTTCTCTGTAGGGTTAGTGCACAGTCTAGTGCTTTTAGAATGTGCTTGTGAGTGGAGTTTATGATCCAGAACTAATTGCTGATATCAATCCCTGGCCTCACAAATTGTCTTGTAAATGAATGCACTCAAATGTCGCATTTCCACTGCATGGGTCCGGCTCTAATTGACTCAACTCTATACCGCTTGGCAAGCTTAATGCTTGTCGCTTTTCCACTGGCAGGGCTCCCCTGCGAAATGAACACGGTGACATTGCAAAAACCCGTCTCTAATGGTGCTTTTCCACTGCATAGAACCTACGCGACTCTACTCAACTCGGCACAGCTCTTTTCCACTGGCCAAATCTGGTATCTGGTCCCTGGAACCGGGTAAGTTTTCAGTCCCAGCTCCCCCGGGGTTCCAACCGTGTCGAGTAGGTACTAAATGGTGACTTGTAAACCCTTGTAAACCCAGAGACATGTCAATCACCAGGAAATGTAGAGCTCATTCAAATCCAGCACAAATTCGCTGCTTGTAAAATCTCTTAAATTAGAGCAGCTTTCACATTTATTTTTATCTGACTCACAACAGCAGCTCATAACTTTACCTTGAGGTGTTTTGAAGTGGATTATATGCTCCTTGGGTCGGTGGCCGACAAAAATGTCCAGTGAAAGCCGAACTGGCAACAAGTAAAACTGATCTGTGAGAGCTGGGATGCGGAGCCGTGTTCAGTCCAAAAAACAAAAATAACACACGAATACATGATGTGTAACAGCACGTAACATTTCCGCTGCCATTGTTGTGGTTTTTGAAAAGCCAGCGATTCCTGTTAGAGACGGGGTTTTGCAATCGGGGGTCACCGGGTCCATTTCGTGGGGGAGCCCTGCCAGTGGAATAGCAACCAGCTTTAAGCGTGCCGAGCCGTGTAGAGTCGAGCCGATTATGCCCATGTGGTGGAAAAACGATATACCATTGCCAGCAACATTGTTTATAGAGATGTGTTAGCATAATTTATATTTTATGCTGTTGTATATTTGTATATTTGTCCTTGTTCCAGACAGTGGCGACATTAAAGCCAGCGTTGCAGTGCTAAGCTTTATTCTCTCCAGTGCTGCAAAGCATGATGTTGATGGTGAATCTCTGTCCAGTGAACTTCAGCAGTTGGGCTTGCCTAAAGGTGAGGGTTCTGTAAATACTGTTACAGAGTCAGTACAGCCAAATATAAAATGGTGGGCTAATTCTCAGGTTTTTAAAACACTGGTCTTCGAGCATTTGTCATGCACATTTTTGGGATCCAGTGCATCCAATTTAAATCAAGAAGGGCATAAAATTAATGAACTGTTGATTAATATTTCTTGTTTATTTAAACATGGATAACTCACCAAACTGATTATTATTCAATAACTGATGATATCTGTTTTTTTAGAGCACACGACAGGTCTGTGTAAATCTTATGAAGACAAGCATGCAGTCCTGCAAGGCAAGCTGAAGGAGAGCAGTTTGCGTTGTAAGTTTAGTGCAAAATCATTATTTTCAGAATTAATGCATAAGTCACTTGTTACCAAACAAGTACAGAAGTGCATCAACTTCAGCCAGCATAATCTGATCTCCCGCATTTGAGCCTCGATTTCATGGTATTATGACAACCAAAGAAAATACTGAACATTCTATAAGAGCCCGAAAAAGGCTCTGAGTTTACAAGCCAGTGTGAATTACACAGTGCTTAAAAAAGATTTATAAATGGAACACTTTCCAAAAAATGTAAACCAGATCATGAATAATATCATTTTACAATAAGGTTGTGACCTATATATATATATATATATATATATATATATATATACAGTGCCTTGCGAAATTATTCACCCCCCTTGAACTTTTCAACCTTTTGCCACATTTCAGATATGCCACATTTTATATCTGAAATGTGGCAAAAGGTTGAAAAGTTTAAGGGGGCTGAATACGTTCGCATGGCACTGTATATCATCCCCCACTCATCCCTTACTTCACATCAGAGAATGAGTTACACTGACATCTACCATATAATGGTATGCTTCTTCTTGCTTGTTAGTGCGTATATGCTAAAACACTATTGTTTTCCCAAATGAGTGATCTTTACAATTTTTTATATCAAGTGGGTCGCCTGGAGGCAGTGAACTGGAGGGTGGACTATACACTGAGCTCTAGTGAAATGAAGCAGGTGAATGAGCCCACAATCCAGCTGAGGCTTCAGGCTCAACACTCAGAATCTAGCTCTACAGAAACCACTGTAGTCTCTGTCAGTGCAGACAAATTCAGAGTGTTGCTAACAGGTATGTTTTAATATTGTACTCCAAGTTATAGTCATTATTATATTTGTTTGTTGTATTACTAATGTATGTAATGCATATAAAATGTATATATTTATATGTTAATATTATTATGTATTATTAAGTCATAACTAATATTGAGGTTGCATATCTATAATTGTGTTTCTTATCTTGTTTTTCAGAGCTCAAGCAAGCTCAAGCAATGATGAATGCACTGCAGTGACACATTCTGTCCATTCACTGCAGTCTTACTATGTCAATTTATATTGTGGAAATTTACCTGGATGTATATAACTAATATTATTCTGTACACAACCGCCCCCCCCAACACACACACATACACACACTTTTTTCTCCTTGGTGCCCCAGTGATACTGGATACTTACTGTACAAGTATTTCAAATGATTTTTTTTTATTCAGAATTGTAAAACATTTAAATATTGTGAATATAAATATTTGTCTCACGAAGCATACATGTATGAAAATTAATGTTGTAACATTTAATAAAGAGCAAATGTGTTGATTGACTGTTGCTGATAATGACATTGACATTGAATGGAAACATAAAAATGATCACGTGGACATTAAGATTTCCAAATTTACTGATCAAGTACTTTTTAAAACTATATATTTTGTAGAATTTTGTATATATGTTTAATACCTTAAAATAAATAATCTAACAATATTGTGTGTTGATTGGTATTTTTACTTTCTTCAGGCAGTGATATGTTTACACAGGTAATAAAGCAAAGGGTACATAGACACACCCTTTATAAAATAATTTTGCCTCTCAAATATTTGAATGCTACGGTGCCAAAACATATTTCTAATTGTAGTCTGTTTCTGTTACTGCCCACACCTGCTTCTCATGAATATAGTGCTACTGTAGTACTGAAGTGTCTGTAGTGTTTTCTTTGATTCTATGTATTTGGTAGGGGGAGAACTACATCTCCCATCAGCCCCTTGTTTCAGAGGAAATCCTTGAGTACTTACACAACTTGAGTCCGTCTTGCTGCAGTGGGTGAGTGATTTGTTGAGCACCTCTAATGCTCAATCATGAAAAAATTGTATGTTCAGTTAGATCATTAAACAGAACCGTGCACCGCGTTAAAAGGATACAATGTGAGTCTAGTTATTTAATCCTTAAATTTGCTTTGACTGCACTCATCTGTTAGCCCGCTGATAACTGTTGTATAACAGCTTTTTTTGCCCTTTTGGATTTTGGACTGAGTTTCACCTCGGGCTTTGCAGTTGTTAAGGAGACAGGCCGTTGAGTTGTTTGTATATGTATTTTGTAACGTTAGCGCTATATCCAGACACGTTATCAACCGCACATGAGATGACTTTTACCCACATCCCTCCAAAATAACCAAACAGCACAGCCCTGGAAACACCAATATTTGTTTTGAAGGCTGTCGTGCTGGTAAACCCACAGATTATCTTATTGGATTTGCTGGACAGTGCTGTTTTGTTTGTTTGTAGGGCAGTAGGAGCTGGTGTATCACTGCCTTAGGTAGCACTGTTTGTGGGAAATTTGGTGTGTACTTCCTGTGTCTTCTTAGGTTTTGCTCCTACAATCCAAAAACCCTATTTACATGAATTGGCTGTCCACAGGTATGTGTTACTGGGTAAGTGTGTGATGCCCTCTGATGGCCTGGCCCATTCAGGGTGAGTGCATGCCTTACGCTCAGTGATTCAGTGTAGGCTCCTAACCCACCACATCCCTGAACAGGATGAACTGGTTACAGAATATGAAACAAAAACTATCCAAACTTACTGAAAGAGTATGAAGTTTTTCAGTGCTATTTAAGAGTTACAGATACCCACAATAGGCTGAGAAAAGCATAATGTTGATTGCAATAAAAATTCACAATAAATTGTTTGTCTACAGCACCATGCCAGAGGGTCCAGAGCTACACTTCGCCAGTCTGTTTGTGAACAGAGTGTGCTCAGGTGTGGTTTTCAGTGGAGCTGTGGAGAAGTCAGAGGTCAGTAAAAGACCCCATGTGCCTTTTGCCTGTGATGCCTACAGCATCAGTGCAGTGTCCAGAGGGAAGGAAGTACGACTCACACTTACTCCCATCAAAAGTGAGACAAAAAGCAAAGTCAAAGAGGAGGAAAACCAAACACCCATGGATGTGGTCTTCCGTTTTGGAATGTCTGGCTCTTTCCGCTTCACAGCAGTGGATGAGCTCCCAAAGCATGCTCATGTTCGATTCTACACCAAAGAGGATCCCCAAAGAGTGCTAAGCTTTGTGGACACTCGCAGATTTGGCAGCTGGCAACATAACGCAACCTGGCAAAAAGATAGAGGCCCATGTGTCATGTCCGAGTACGAGAGCTTTAGGTAGGGACTGAAAAAGATTACCCAGTGCCACTCGGAGCTAAGGGGAATTTCACTGATTTTTCTGCATAATTTACTCAATTGAATGGGTGTTTTTTAGAGAAATGAATGTAAATATTTACTAAAAAAAATATCTACTCTGCAAATTTAACATTTTATTCACTACAATCCATAATTACCAGTAGATTTATGTGTTATTAATATGCATTGTGCACTTTAGAACTTGGATATTCCTTTGCTTTAAATCTTAGAACTTCAAATAATTTTTTTGCTGCTAATTTATGTAAAATATTTTCCATGACAAAATCTTGACTTTTCAATAATATAAATAATTTTGTGATTTAACCTTTATAGACATTGCCCTTGATTTGAAAATGTATATTTAATTTTAAACCATTTTGAATCACTAGATTTAATTAAACAGATTATTATTTTTTTTATCATAGCAATTGATTTCCTATTCATTAATCAGTCAGTGAATAAAAACACACAAGTACATGTATTTGTATAAACTCATTCTGCACTTGATATGTTTTATGTTTTCTTTCAGGCAGAATGTTCTGTCCAATCTCTCAGACAAAGCATTCAACCGCCCCATCTGTGAGGCTCTGTTAAATCAGAAGTACTTCAATGGGATTGGTAACTACTTGCGAGCAGAGATTCTGTACAGGTTAATATTGACCTCACTGCTCAAATTCCCTGTATATTTTCACTCACCTACCCACACCCAATTCACAATGGATCTCTTGCTGGCAAACAACTGTACCATTTCATGACTGAGATACACACATAATTAGACTGACCTTTTCATCACTATCTAGACCTTAATCACATGCAAAACAGATTTGAGAACAATACTCTCATTTTGTGCCTGTTCCTGTTTCAGAATGAAAATTCCCCCCTTTGTGAAAGCAAGGACTGTTCTAGAGGGACTTGCAGCAAAAAATGAAGACACAAAGGAAGTTAAAGTGGCCACCGCAAATACAAATGTACAAGTCTCTGTGATAGAGGAGTTAGTCATGCTAAATTGCAGCCCTTCTTTTTAACAGACAGTTCTTTCTGTCCAGGACTTTGATTCTGATGGAAAGAGGAAGGTGGAAACCAAGGGTCTAGACATTCTTTCCCTTTGCCACATTGTGCCACTGGAGGTGATTTCCCTTGGTAAATATATACATATACATATCTATTTTTGAACAGTCTGTATGATTTTTAAGCAGATACAGTATTTATGGAAGTAGATATGTTAGCTTTTTATACCCCATCAATTATGGGTCAGAAATCCATTCAAATGTTTGCTCATTAGTCTCAACCTTCTCATTGTGCATATTGCAAACAATATATTGAATAGTTTGTATTGGACAAAAAAAACTGCTTAAAAAACCAATGAATCACATTTGGAATAAAAAGTATGTAAATTGCAGAGCATGAGTAGTGCAGGGCACATTCACAGACTAACTTAGGTTATGAGTAGGGGGAAAAACTCAGAGATATGTTAACCCACTGCTGATCATAAATAAACCATTCAGCAGATTAGATTTTAGTTGCATTGACTTTCTGGAAATATAACCCTAGGTAGATACACTGTAGTTAGATGTTAACCACATGCTCTGTTAACTACATTGAAAGTAGTACATTTACATGTTTGGCTAAATGCTGCTGCTCAACCGAGCTATTGCTCACCTGTGTTTTCATAGATATAAATGTATTATTGTTCATGATATTCCATTATGAGTTATATATATAGCTATCAGGCTTCCTAGCTGTTGATATTTAGTTGTTTCAGACATGACTCAGGTTCAAATAAACAAACATTTCTCACCTCTAATGTGAACTATTGTTCTCCTTGTAATACTTGTTTCAATAATATATTTGTCCCAGCAGAGGACAACACACCAGTTATCATACAATTTGTTAAAATAAATGCAGTCTGCTCAATTAATTGCTATCAGACAATTATGAAATAATTGACAAGCTTACTCAGGAGATTTGAGACTGATCTTTCCTGGAACAAACATTTAATCCTAGACCCTGACTGTTTTCTTCATCTGGAACTAGGATCAGATTTGTGAATTATATTTGCACTTATGTCATGACTCCCATTCAGGATGTACTGAACTGAAAACTGTATATTTGAGCAATAAGTTTAAAATTACTTTAATTTAATTTCTCCTTTATAATATGGTAGGTGAAAAAGGATATGAGCCAGAGAAGGGGAATTATACTGAACTTGAAGCATGGTTTCAGTGTTATGGTGTGAATGGGATGAATTCAATAAATGATCACAACGGACGAAATATTTGGTTTCAGGTGAGGTTTACAAACTTGTTACATATGTCTATGAAAAGGATTTGCTTTTACTCCTTATGTGTGATTCATTTTATGTGCCCCTTAGGGGAGTCCTGGTCCAATGGCACCTAAAGGTAATTTATTATGTTGTTGTCACTTGATGACAGACAGAGAAATATTACTCTTTGCTAATAAAGTTGTTGGTATGTAGGTTCCAATGCTTCAAGGACAAAGAGGAAAATACAGAAAGTCGAGAATGACTATACAGATACCAAGAAGGTGAGATTTAGGTAGTTAATAAAGTCAATTGAAATTACTTTAAGTTGCTGCACCGACATACTGTACAATATCTTATCAGGCTGCAAAAAAGGAGCACACTGGGAGTGTTTCTAAGGGAACGCATGTACAGGAGGCTTCAGGAACTGTAAAGAATCAAAAAGGACAGAGAGGCACCAGGAGACAAAAAACCAGACTTGATACTCAGACACATGAAAACAAAAAACCTAAAACAAGCAAAAAGCACATCTCAGCAGGTGATTTAAGTTTTATTTCCATTTATTTTCAGACTCTGCTTACAATGACGATAATGAATAAAAACAAGCCTTGATTTCTTGACAGGGCCCCACACTAGCAGGGCTAAGAACACAAGAAGACAAATGGAACCGGAGGGCAACATTACAGCTAAAAGAATCAGAAGATCTCAGAGGTTGAGCAGCACAGCAGCCTTTTGACCAATTTTTAAATGTAGTCAATGGTTTGATATATCCACCTAGGAGGCTTTCCTTAAAAAATCTTCTCATGCATGTCTGCATCAGGAGAGATAAAGGCTAAGAAATACTGTACGGGGCCACTTTAACTCTTGTTTTTGAATACTTTTATCATTCAGTTTTGTAAAAGAATAAACAAAAGGAGATTCTAAAGCATTTGTCCTTCACAATTCACAGCTACTCCTTCTAAACTGATTAATGAAGCTATACTGCAACTAGGGAGCAATTAAAACAGTTGAAATTAAACATTTATTTTTAAAACTAATTTAAAACAGCTATTTCACATCACATTATTTTTCAACAAAGTAATATTTACCTTGTATAATTAAACTTTACATAGTAAAAAAAAACCCATTAACTGGACAATTTAAAATATTCTTTTAAAATTTCGCCACAGATGATCTGTGCTGTTGGTCTGGCTTTAGTGTAGCTTTAAAAGTAGTGAGATGATCTGAAATGGTTTAAAACTGAGGGTGATGTCACCACCATTGAGTGCTACAGGATGAGAGTGGTCAGGCCTCTCCAACAGGTCACAGCTGTGGGTTAAAAAGTAAAGGTCTTTAAAGTTATTTAAACTTGATTAGTGTAAGGTATTTACATTTATGAAGTTGGTTAGATGCATTCTGGGTAGGCTACGGACCTACTGCGACCCTGAACTGGATAAGCGGTTACAGACAATGAATGAATGAATGAAAGTTTGTCAGATGCTCCTGTCCACAAGTGAATTAGTGAATTATGTTTTAGGGCCAGGCTTATATAGTCCAGCCCAAGGGAATTTATGGATGTATTATGAAAACTAGAGAAATATTTGTATTGGAAATGACATCAGTGATAATCCCTACAATACATCCCCAAATCAAAGATAAATATTCTCAAATCAGGCTATATTCATGCTAGATGAATGCAGTTTCTTTGTAACATCAGATGTAAAAAGCACTAAAAACAAATTTTAATTGGAATTTATTTAAACAAAACTTACTGCCAAGCCTCTTGCACTGGGAGAGGTGTAGATAGCACTACATTCACACTGCTTCCGTGGGATTCATATAGATGAACAACAAGGGCGTTCTTCCTTCCTTCAGCCTGAGAGACAGAGAGAGAGAGACAGGTGGAAACAAAGCTGACAGAGTAAATAGGAAACTGATTTCACAGAGGTCTGTCAGGTCATTTCCAGTCTACGTACATGTTTTACAGTTTTCAGTATGACAGCAGATGAACTCAAATTGAATGCACTCCAGGGATGAATAATTCTGACATCGGGAATCAGATGAAGTGGGAAATTGAGATTGTAGGCCTGCTGGATGACTGATGCTTCCTGGTAAGATCCTGTTGGAGAGAAAAATAATTTCTCTCCAAGTCACATGAAACAAGAGGAAAGGCTTCCTACAAGGCACAAGGCCAGCAAATATTTCTTTTTGAGCAACCCAAGATCTCTGAAACTTCCACCCTTGGTAGGCTGAGGTGTTAAAAGGGGTCAAACTCTTCAGATGATAGAACAAAGAATGAAAATCTGTGCAGTTTTTACATTTTAACAAATCTTCGGGGAGTTGAATTCAAGTAAGCTCACCTGTATGTGGCATCACTGCATATGTGAACTGATGGTGTCCCATATCTGCATTGGCATCGGGTGCTTTTGGAGATCGCAATCTGAGGAGAATTAAAGAGTGTAAACAGGTTTGCTGTGACATATAGAATCTTAATATCCAACAGATTCTGATAGTCTTGAGTAAGTTTATAAACATACAAAGATAAAGTCATGACATTCTGATGAATTGAGTAGCCGTATTTGCAGTCATTCAAAAGTGCCACGCCAAAGCCGTGCTCTGAGAGATCAGCCCATTTATGGCCCCAGACCTGTAGATTTGAATAAATCACACATTTGTATGGTTATATATTTGGAAAGATACGTACATATAAAATATTCCACAATATAAGTATGTTTGGTAAGTGGGACAATGATATTTATATGGAAATACAAATATTTTTAGATGTTTCTTTTTTTGGGGGGGGGGGGGGGGGGGTGGGTCCGCGGTGGGTCCAGAGCCAGAGCATTGGGCGCAAGGCAGGAATACACACAGGGCAACACAGACACACACACATTCACACCTACGGACACTTTGGAGTCGCCAATCCACCTACCAACGTGTGTTTTTGGACTGTGGGAGTAAACCGGAGCCCCTGGCGGAAACCCACGCAGACACGGGGTGAACACACCAACTCCTTACAGTCACCTGGAGTGGGAAAGGCCCCTGGAGCTGTGTGACTGTGACACTACCTGCTGCGCCACCGCGCCGCCCAACCAGTACATGCTCTTTGCATATGGCACAACCACCAATAGTTCTGAACCTCAATGCATACTGTCATAGCAATTTAAACGATGTAAAATATAGTTTACCCAAACACTGAGCTATGACTACATCATATTAAAACTGCTGAGCAGTGCGTGTCTCAAATATACACCTCAAAGCGAGCCCAGTCCCAGGAGGTGTTTCTGTGCGTCGGCCTCTGCAGGTGACCAAACTGGATCTCATAAGTTGCATTGGGATTTCGCACTTGTACAGGAAACTCAACCTTCAAGAATTTGTGGGCTTCAGCCCAGTCCACCTGAAAAACAAAGCTCTCTTTTAATCGTGAGTCTGAAGAAGTCAGTTATGCACTCAATTATAGAGTTCTATCTTACATTACATTGGGTTATGCTGTACTCACTTCTGTTTTGAACTTAATGTAGGGGCAGTTGGCATCCAGAATCACCTCCTGCATGATGCTGCTTTTTTCACTTATTCTCAGGGAAAAAGCAACACTCCCGCGCAGTCCACCGGAGCTGATCACTTCAACAAACTGTGTCACATTCGCTACAGGCTTCCTGGAAACAAAGTGTTACCTACACAATATGGTCTAAAAATAGTCCATCTTAAGAACAACTGAAGAGTTCATTCCAGTGCTGGTAAAATATGGTGGTGTAATATGCACTTGTAGGTAACTTATATCACCTGGTTTGAAGGTGATAGTCCATCACATCCCATGCGTCCCAGTACAAAGGAACATCATCAAAGAGCACAAATTCGTTTCCAAAACAGCCATCAGAAATAGCTTCTCTATAAATAAAACATGGAAAAACAGACTCATATTTATGGAATACAGAATCATGAATTCTGAATACAGTGTTTGCAGTGTGTCCCATCATACAGATTCATTTTTAGTTATCTGGTGTGATATCACCTGTTTGTCTGCACTAGGAGCAGAGACACCAGACGACCCATTTTGTCCAAAACAGCCCGCAGAAGGCCATTTTCCATTTCAACTGAACCATCAGCCTGTCATTAAAAATGCAATACCTCAACTCTCTGGTGTGCAAGTCAAAACACAAGTTGTGATAATGATAAATGTATTCCAAGACACAATACCTGTACTGTTACAGTGACTTTAGACACAGGCTCAGCAGACTCTGTAACTGGAGCAACACCCATACAGGGAGCTTTCACCAAGGCTGTAGAAACAAGTGCAGAGCTGATAAGCCTCATTAACCACCACTGCTCACCAATCATAAACCATTTCCTGTTATTTTTAGTGAATAGAGAATTCATAATATTATGTGAACAAAGAATGCTTGTTGTGTCTAAGCTCCAGATACCTAGTTTTTTTTTAGCACCATTTCCTGTCAGTGCAATGACTTCAGTTCTCTCCCAGGCAAGTGTGTTGAAAACCGCTGTATTGGAGCCCACACCCAGAAAAGAACTGGACCTTAGAGCATTACATGCAGAAAGCAGGAGTCCTGACCCAGTCTTCTGTATTTCTAAACACAAACAAATTTTAAAAGATTTTCGATATTTTAATTAACCACCAGTTTTACCAGTGCTTTTTCCTGTTATAATGATATATTTTATAAAAACAAATGTGTTGACTGATTAATACTGATACACAGATTTCTGTGATCAATAAAAAAATTATAAGAAACTAATCAATGTGTCAGTTTTCTGATCATATATGTCAGTATTAAAAGCATAATTGGTTTATTGTAAATAGAACAATAAAGACTTGCAACTTGTACCAGAGGTACCATTTTAGACTTACAACTAATTTAAACATATCACAAAAACTTATAACACAAAACAATAATTTTCTGAGTAATAGGAATAGTTAAATGTATTCAAAGATTTTTGCATGAGATTTAGATTAAACTTTTTTTATATGAAAATAATAGAAAGTGAAAAATAAAACAGGTGAAAATAAGCTAAAATGATCCTATATTATTTAAGACTATAGGCTTGTCTCAAAGAACTTGAAGTATCAAATAATGGAATACACAAATCCATAATTTTCTTTGGAAAGAAATGCACACAGCATGGCCACCGTCAAAGGATTATGCAGTTTAAGGAATAAGATAATATCACTCAAGAAAACAAAGTTATGTTTCAAATGTTACCTTTATAATATTCCAGTGCATCCTCTACCACCATCTCAATGCACGTGCCAGGAATTACATCATGGAACTGGTTGAGTAGAAGAAGTCTACAAAGAATGCAATAAAGCTTAAGAGTTTCCGTAGTTCAGACAAGGTCAACGACAATTGTTCTGTCTAGGTCTCACCTCCATAATTCTTGGAGCTCTTTAGCTGGGTAAGAGAAACCTGCAGCTTGGCACAAGGCCAGGCAGCTGGCCACTTCAATGTCATGCAGCAGAACTTCGCACAGACGATTTTCAAGCTTGATCTGAGACATAAATCACACAACTGGTCACTGTAAGTCACACAAGTTCTGTCTAGGAAACAGAAATTGTTAAGTCAAGGTTTTCTAGTGGAAGGCCCATAAACCTTTGCTTGTGTGGTGTAAGTCCCATTGTGCAGCTCTAGGAACAGCTCACCAGACCAGGTACACAGCAGAGAGGACTCATGCTGAAGTTCAGAAAACAGACGATCTGGGCTGGACATGAAGACCCTGAGAAATCAGAAATATGCACAAAATTAATATCAGCAAGTCCAAAGAAGCTTGAGCCAGAATAAAACTCAAAAGGTGGTGTTCTTTCATCATATATCAAAAATAAATGTTTTGGAAAAATAATAAAAAATATATTTATTATCCATTTAATTTAAATAAAAAAAAAAATAAAAATAAAAAAAATATATATATATATATTTTTTTTTTGCATTGATATATAAAAAACTATACACTTATTTAATTAGACAGTGCAATAATATATGTGAAATATGATTAATTAAATATGAATGACGACTAGGTTAAATTAAACATGTTTCTAAATTCAACCTCATTCTATATTTGCAATGCCTACAACACACCACAAACAATACAATTTATACACCACAGTAAATAAGTACACAATGGGGATGAATACCACTGTAGTTCATCTAAACACAAAATTACTAAAAACAGACAAAGGATAAAAGATAACTGGCGTATGTAGTGTGCTGTACAAAATAAACTTCCTGATTTCAATTCTAGATTACTGGAGAGAGAACCCAGATGAAATGACCTTGGGAGACCATCTGAATCCCGTACTCTCTGCAGGCGGTCCAGCATAAGCTGAGTAGGACCACCACCACCATCTCCAAATCCAAACAGCACTGCACTGTGATTGGCACGTCCCTTGTCCTTGTTGTTCTTGACTGTGTTGATTAGCTGTGGGAAAAAATTAGTGAATGCTATAAGAACAATTGACCATAAGAAGGATACAATACTAATTTATGGACAATGATCACTTACATCCTCCACTTTGCAAGTCATCCCATAAGAATTTCCAGGAGGGAAGTGAGTAAGCACCTGTGAGCCATCAATGCCCTCCCAAAAGAAAGTGTTGTGCTATTGAAAGGGGAGATTTGTTATCTTCTAAAATTTTGAACAAAAGGCAAACTAAAAGGGTTTTGCTATTATTGTTTGTCAATTTTTATAGTTTCGCTATAAGATGTCAGTAACTCCTTACAGGAAAAGTGTTAACAAGGTTCCAGCTTAACTTCTGAGTGAGAAACCGGGAGATTCCACAACCTCGCATTATTTGAGGAAGCTGAGCAGAGTAGCCAAATGTGTCTGGTAACCAGAACTTTGATAGATCAGAAAAACAGAAGGACAATCATCACTCAATCAACAATTAAAAAAAGAAAATAGGTTTTAAATAGTATTTGCAATATATACGCACAAAATAATATTGGTGTAAAAGATGTGGTAACTACTTTGTGTTCTTTCATTAAAAAGGTCTTCAAGTTTTGTTACTTAAAGTCCGTTACCTCTGTACAATATTGTCCAAACTCTTCCTTAAAAAAGTTCTGGCCCTCTAGAAACTGTCTGATCATAGACTCTCCAGAAGGCAAGTTTCCATCCTGATAGAAAAAGACATTACATCTTAATCCCTTAATCCAACAGATCTGAAAAAATTGCATGTCACTGTAATACATTTTTTTTTTACAATATAACAGATTAAAACATATGGAAATCTTTTTGTAGAAGCAATAAAGCACATCAATATGTGCCTTTTATTACAGTTCTCATAATTTACTAAAAAGAATGATATTGATCACCATTTCCACCCATGTGCCTCCAACTGGAACAAACTGGCCTTTCTTCACAAAGTGCTGAATCTGAGAGAACAGGCCTGGATACCAACTCTTCACCCACTGAAATTGCTGTGCCTATACACACACACACACACATATATATATATATATAAAACAAATACAAAGTAAACATAAAAGTTTATACACTTGCCTGTTATTACAAAACCTTGTATCTTTATTTATTCATATGATTTGGTTACAGCTGTGGTTATATTGTATTAAGCTTTCATAATAAATGGACCAACAAACATCAAATGTGTTTGGAGACAATTCTTTTTACATTAACTTGTTTTAAAAATGAAGTGTATTTTGCTCCAACCATAAATTTATTCATTCATTGTCTGTAACCGCTTATCAAATTGACAGTTGCAGAGGGTCTGGAACCTACCCGGAATTACTGAGCACAAGGCGGGAACACACCCTAGAGGGGGCGCCAATCCATTATGGGGCGACTGTTCCAACCATGACAACATATTTTTAAAATAGGTTTTGCAGTAATTCATATAAATTCAAACAGAATATTTGGAAAGGAGAGGAGAGAATTATTTACCTGGGAGCAGGTAAAGATGAACTCTGGGTTTTTCTCCATTAAGCGAATTGCTGAGATCCAGCTGCGGGCACATTTCCTGATGGTCTCCTCATATGGCCAAAGCCAGGCTGTAAATAAATCAACACCGATGCCTTGTGTAAATATCACATTTAAGGTAACTTCCAAAGCATCATACGAATGTGATAATTTGTCACATACACGGATAGCGTAATAGATTAATAAATATGATTTTAGTTATTATTATTTTTTTATTGTACCATTTAATTAAGCTTAAATATTTTCTATACTGCAGTAGGACCTGAATCAATGTGGCAGTGGCCCATGGCATGTACAACATGCTGGCTTTGCCCATTCTTTTGGCTGAAGAACTTCTGGGCCAGATTCCGGGCTGAAGAAAAAGAACTGGGGTTGGCTGGGTCACACAGATTCACCATTTCATTCACAGTGTATAAAGCCTGATAACCACGCTGCTCTTCTTCACCAAGGGTCTACATTACAAGAATATGAGTTAAACACAAAATAATTACTATGTAAATGCTAAGTATATTGATGCAGTAAAAAGTACTCCACCTTAACAATGTCTACAAGCAGCTCAAAGTCAGTAAGAAGCTCCTGCACGTCACGATTAAAAACAACAACATCAGCCTTCTGAACAGTGTACTTTCTGTTTGGGTCAGGAGCTGCTATCATTGACCCCTGTCCAGCCCCAAACAGTCCATTACATGCCAGCTCCACATACAGTGTGATACTGAAACATATTGATGAATTCAAAGCAAACAAATTAAAGATTTACCATATTAATATATTCTGCTAGCTTTATTCGTGTTTATCACCACAAAAGAGTTGGAAATGTGTATTTTATCTGGTTATAAGTGAATGACCATATAAGCACATTCCTAATACTGGACTATAAGCATGTGAAGAGAGAAAAACTTCTAAGCTTCTAAGAATTCACACCAGCTATATTTTTGGAAACCTTCGTTATCTCTACAGTGTTGGTCTGTGCTTTAAGAAAAGACTGGGCCTACCAAATGCTTTACAATATTAAGTAAATCCCTAAATTACAGATCCCACATTACATTAAACACTCTCTCTACCTGTTAAGATGATCTTAATACTAAGAAGGACTTGGAAAACTGGACCCTAATTGTTAAGCTGTAGGAAAATAAAGATTTATAATAATCAAACTGACCTGTGTGCTTCACTCTCTTTCAGGCACTCACTCAGGACGTAACTGTTCTTTTCACCCTCTTTAGTCAAACCCTGATAAGAAAAGTAAAATAATTGTAAAAAAAAAATATTTATAAAAGGAAATATGTCAAATATCTGAAATATAATGTACATGTACAAACCATTTCTGGAAAAGTTGGGATATTTTGTAAAATGCAGTAAAATAATCTGTGATGACTTATCCAGAGCCACTTGGCTGAATGTATGTGTTCCAGGTTCTTGATGCAGCACTTTTCCAAAGTACTCCCTAACCAATGTGGCTATATCTATTACAGTAGCATGACAATTTCTCATGCAGTGCTATGGGGGGGCTTGAAGTCATTCAAAAATATTATTCAGCCTTGCCCTACATAAACTGATATTCCTCCAGATTTACTGAATCTTTTTACAATTTAAGTTTGACATTCTGAGAAATGTTCTTTATGAACTGTCTGACAATTCTGCCAAGACTGACACAAAGTGGTGAGCCACAACCCATCTTTACCTACCTTTTAAAGTTGTTAACTTGTTTACAAAATACTATCAAAGTATTCAGTGTAAAAACAAGAAATTAATTTCTTTGTACTTCTGTCAATTAAATAAATATTTGAGACAAATCACAGGTAATTATTGCATTTAAAAACAACCCCTATTTTTCTGGAAATGGGATTTGTATATAATGATTTACAATTATTGTGGACCCATTCTATTGGTTCTTTAATCTTGAAAATGTAACAGTGGCATTTTGTTTTTGAAAGATATGACAGTTCAGACAAAATGTATGTGTAGTGATACAGTGAAGTGTATAAACAGATTGGTTGATTATGAATTTACTGTTGGGGCTCTGCCATATCGTATTATTCGCAATAATTGTTTGGTTACAAAATATCAGATGTACTATAAACCTTGGTAATTGTAAGATATGAAAGAAGCCTGTAACAACAGAAGGGAGAAACACAACTTCTGTTCACCACATCAAGCACAAGCACCTAGTTGAGGATGAGGAAAGTCAAAATGCCATGAGGAGAGTTCAACAGCCAGTGGGCTCTAACCCAAATAGACAGACTACACTGACTCAGCACAGCAAGTATTTGTTTTGTTATTTATTGTAAAGCTTTTAAGTGATTTTTGTATAATTGTTTACATTTTTGTAGGCACTCACTTAATTTTCTGCACTATTTCTGAATATTTGAAAATGTTACATTTGTACTAAAATAAAATTTAATTTAATAAAATGAATACATACCAAATTACATATATTGTTAATTTAATATATTTGATATTAATATTGCCCTGTGAAGGACTGATGCCCCCTCCATGGTGTATTCCCGCCTTGCGCCCAATGATTCCAGGTAGGCTCTGGACCCACCGCGACCCTGAACTGGATAAGCACTTACAGATAATGAATGAATGAATGAATGAATTAATGATATTAATATAATAATTATTATGTTGCAAGCGTGTTCCTGAAATAATACAAGTGTTTTTCAGTGTTTTGTCACTAGGAATATCATTATCGCCCAAAATACCCTAAAATATATAGTGATATAATTTTAGGGCCATAATCGCCCACCCATTACTGTTACTTGGAATGTAAAATAAGTTGTGACCTCTGGCTAATACTTGAATGTCTGTTTTTATTCATTTTTCTCCATTTATAACTCTATAAAAAGTTACATTATATCTCTCTGAAGCACTGATGATGGATGCAATCTTAAGTCCTACATTGTTTATATAATTGACACTAGCAGATATGTACATTAAAAATAACTGATATTTGCATTGGGTCAAAATTACCCATCATTGTCTGTGGATATGATATATGCGGCATTATTTAATACTTAACCATTTAATTTGATAGGTATTTACCTGAACTGGTTGTTGGTCCCGCCACACCATACCTTCTCCATCACTCTCCCATCTCATGTGAACTTCCTTGCCTTTCCAGGCCTCTGGCATCTTCAGGACAATTTTGAACCAGCAAGTCCACCATCTATAATAAGCTGTATTATTTATAACTGTTTTCAGATTCAGACTCCACAGAAAAACAGATTCAATATGAACTTACGTGGGACCAAAGGCATCTCCAACTTTGTATGGCTGGAAATGTTGCTGCACTGCCTCTGAAAAGGGGATACGCTTTGAAGTCTGAAAAACTGCAATGGACTCAAGAGGACAGGAGTCTCCATAGAGTCTGAAATGAATGAATGAACGTCTACTAAGTTCATAGCCATAAACCACAGAAGTCAGCAGGGCAGGGGCAAAGTCCCTTACAGACACTAGTCTGGAAATAAGAATAAACCCTCATTTCAAGCACTCATTGTGGGCAAAAGTTTAAGATTGTAAACGCTGACGTGTTCTAAGAGCGTTTTTACAACATCTGCTTCTGTCTAATAGTGTTTGCATCTGACAAACTAGACACTGCTGTTGAGCAAAACAAACATGTATAGTATTACAGAGAATCAGAGACCTCCCTCTAAGGTTGCAGTCGGTGAAATACACGTTAGAGATGAACTTCTCCGCGCGTTCCAGAAGAGTGCGTCTGTTCTTCAGCACCGGGAGGTGATACATGATTAAAAACAAACCGGTTAATATGAACGGAGAGAGATCAGACCAGTGCCACAGAACATACTGATACAAACTACACTTTGCACCCGGAAGCAAAAGGGTATTCATTGTACATTGGTCTCCCCCAGAGGGCGCCGTGACCACGAGTTTCTCTGCTGTCAGAGGCCTGACTCCTGAGAGGGTTTGTTCACTTCGGGGATGAAGTGTTCACACACAGCTGTAACGCACATCTGTATCATGTAATTTAGCTGATAATGATTTCTACAACTGTGTTCTGTAGTTGTGTTTTTGTGGCAGAAGAGAACGATTGGACACCATATATCTTAATTACAATGGGGAAAAAAACACAAATCTATGGATTACCCCAAAAACAACTCAGTACATTCAAACGTGTGCCCCAAGACAATTCATATTTTTAAGAAAGATTTTAACACTCCAGTCATTTTGCATTTTAAATATTGTTAAACTTTAATGAAATTACATTTCATTCATATATACATTTCATATTTGTTTCAGAAAAAAACAAAATCAGAATGATAGCACTCTTTGTGTGGAGTGGACCGAGAGAAACCCAGCCAGACTGTGCTAAGGACTATCTAAAGCACAGATGTGTGACTGAAATCAAAATTCTCCGTTAAATCTCATTAGAGATTTCATCATTAGACCTTTTTAAAGGCTTTTAAGTCTGAAAGCACTATGACACAGACACATCAGACAGAGAAGGGCTATGTGAGTGATGATGAATTAATATAGAAGTTCTGCTAAGCCTTTGATCTCCAGAATAAATTGGTCTTGTATATTTTGTTGGTGGAACCATCTTCCTACCTTCATATTGCAACACGAGTCTGGTAGCAGAAAATAGGCTGTCCCATGGACTTCCCCTTAACCTGAATATAGTGTGGATTAATGCTCTTGACTCTCTCCTCTTTCTGAAGCCAATACTGGCTCTAAAGTAACAGATAAGAGTGAAAGTGGGACTAAAACAGGTGATGCCAAGAACCATTAGCCCACTCATGTGCATGCCCAAGCCACACCTCTGGCCTTTCCATTCCTCTTAAAGGTGATGATAACGGTATTACATTATCAAACCATAAGGGCAAACTTTAAACTGACAGACTGCTGCCAGTGCTGCACTGCACAGAGCTATTCAACACACCAGCAGTAAGAATGAGATGTCCTCAAGTCAACTTTTCTGTTAGGCTTTTATTAGACCTTGTGTTGCTGTAATCAAACAATACAAACAAAAAACAAACAAATGGCAGAGTGTGTAAGTGATGTGTTTCATTATGATGTTCATGTTGAGCTTTGAGAGTATCACGTGCCCCGTGTGAATTGGCCTGACAAATCCTTTGTGACAGTATTTGTCTGAAAATGTTTTGTAATTGTTTTCTTCTTCTGCAGCCGGTGCTGTATTGTTAGTGAAATATAACCCCTTTAAGACATAGCTTAGCAGTGTCATGACTTTAGTTTGGACCTATCAGATTTTCACCATTATTTTCATTCTTAAAATGCTTTATTAGAGGCACTGAAATTAAAGCTGTGATTATTTCTCAAAACGTTTGAAGGAAATTGTACTATGAATATAATGTGATTGAATACATTTTATATAATAAAATGTTACATTCCAGTGGCAAGAAATACTGCTCAAACATGCTAAATGCTATATGTTTTGCCTGTGAAGCCAGACATTTGAAATATATACAATTGAAATATATAACATGTAACATGCATACACAATCAATAATATAACACTTACAAAAGTCTTTGTAAAATGTGAAAGATTATTTGACTAGATTTCAGAAAAATATACACTGGGTCTTATTTGCGTGTTCAAAATTCATAAATTGTAAAATGAGTAAAGGAATTTGGGCTAAAAAGAAGAATGGACCATTTAAATGGTCTCTGTTTGCTTTCAAAATAAATTGTACAGGAAACATTTATGAAGAATAGTTTATTATTGCATTATATGTCCAACATAAACATAAGGAGAATCAGAAATTTAAAAAAATAAACATTTATTACACTTTTCATGATATGCATATCACATTTGATAATCATTAATATTACACTAGTCATAAATGAATAATAAATACAGCTAAATAAATATGCCATAGTTTGTTCAGTAGTACATATCATATATTTCCAGGACATGTGTGGATCAAGCTGTAAATCCAAAGCACTGAAATGGAGAGAATGCATGTGTTATTGTAAAGGTGGGTTTGTTCAGATATTATCCTGGCAGCTATCTATGATATGGAATACTTCTGTGGTTGGTAGAAAATTATAGCATTTGCATGATATTCAAACCTCTAACAACTCTTTTCAGTGTGAGTTTTATGCAGCTTTAGAGGTGCAGTCGGCTTTGAAAGATGAAAGGGGAGTGCATGGGAGTTTGTCTCATGATTGGTTGGGGAGAGCAGGGTGAAAGGTCAGCCCACGTGCAGGCCAAGAAACAATGGGCCATTTCTGTGCCACGTTCAGTGGGAATGTATTGTGGTCCATTTGCATGAAGCATAGTGCCCTTTCATTATTCTAATCGGTGGCGCTGCACAATAGTAAATACAGGGTGGAGCCGTCCTAACTACCCATCTCAGGCCACCCTGGATCAACAGAGAACCGTAATGCACTCTCTGCTTGGACAGTGGCTGTGCTTTTCCACCATGTCTGGCTGGACAGAGAGACACATGTCATGATCTGGGTGAACCACAGAGGAAGGACATCCTAAGTTGACCCTTTTTCCTGGTGTGTTTTCCACATATTCTGTGCCAGCCTCATGTCTATGAAGCATTGCCCTCAGTGGTTGAGAACACTTAACACGCAAATTTTAATGGTATAGGAAAGCGTAGGAAACAGTGGCTTTGGCACATTCAAGGGACTCTATATATACTGTGTGAAATGAAAATGCACCCATTTCCCATTGTCTCTGTATTCAGAATCATTTGTGATTCACAGGGTCTTATGGCTTCAGTCAAAGTGAAATAAAATAAGAAAAGTCCATTCTTGAACATGGCTGTAGGGACCCAGTTTGCTCAAGCGAAAGCTCTGGATTCACACTTCACCCCTCTGTTCTAAATATAAATGCATGCTATTGGCCAGCCCCAAACTCATAAGTCAAATTCAGGAACACAAAGATGAAAGATTCACAGTGTTCTTTTCAGTGATTTGGACAAATTTTGAAGATGCTCCATTGCACAAGTCTTCAAATGCAGGGAAGATAAGTGTGGTTACACACTCGAGATTTTTTCCTTCCTCTCTGTAGGTTTATATCCATCAGTGCTGAACTTCTCCTGTTCAGCCTGTGACCTGAAAACATATTTCACCGTGAATTCATGAAAACCTGTTGTTTAAAAACTTAAGCCCTTAGAGTGACCTCCTCACCTTGCAAATACACCACACATGTCAAACTGTGTGTTACATTATTGTAAGGCAGTAGCACATAAGCAGTGGAATACTGTGGCATTTGTTTTATAGAGGTCTGTGGGATGTTGCTGACACAGACCTCAGAGGTTAATGATCTGTATGATTCAATTAAGGGCAAGACAGAGAAAGATTGTCAGTCACAGCAATGCTCAGCACTGTGTCAATGACTGAAAGTCAAAGTGCTTTGCATTTAAGAGCCTGACAGGGATGAATGCTCTTCAGTTCTACCTCACAGTCAGAGTCATGCAGTGGTGTGCTTTCTAAAAATATACTAGACACAGTATTACATAATAATACATTTGTCCAAACCTCTAGTGAATTCAGCAAATGTAAACTGCACTCAATGTTGACCCAGACATTCAACTGTGTGCTTACACCTATACATGAGCTACTAATCAATTTGCTCAATGCAAAAGCTTCAGCTATAGTGGGATGTAAACCCCTCTCATCACTGGGATTTCTGGAAGTAAAACTGCATTCTAAAAAATGATGGTGCTCCGTTCAATGCCTGAGATTAGTTGGTATGGCTGTTGTGATCCAGAATGAATCATCCAACTTCAGCACCTGATTTTACTAATGACAACGTTGAATGCCATCACATTCTCAAAGCAATGATTCAACATCTATCCTAAGCCTCACCAGAAGTGCTGAAGCTGCTACTACAGCAAGGGACACAATCACCATATTAACATTAATAGTCTTGATTTCAGAGAAGGCCACTAATCTCAGTCATTACATTATTTGTTAGAGAAGAAAAATAATTAAACATCACAATTGTCATGTATTTACTAAATATCCATCCCAATGGTTGTGTTCATGTCAAATTTACATAACTAAACATGAGTCACCCTTATTTTGTTTCTGTCAGAACAACTGTGAAGTTGTAATGTCTGGCTTTGTTGTTTGGTTGTTTGATGTAACATGGCAGCCTCTGGTGTTAGTGTCTTGTCCTATAAGTTTGGAAACGTCTTTCGTTCTGTTATCTGATGATTGTACAAAACCATTTGTTTAAAATGGATACTAATAATGTGACAATTATAAGTGGCCTGAAATCTTACCTTTATTAATGCTTAAAACACCTACCTTTTCCTCAACATGCACCAACAGCATGTGATGAACAGCAGCAGCCCCAACCCAGAGGCCATCACTATTGAGGTCAGAGCACCTGTAAAAACAGCACTGTGTGACTGAATTCCTCTGGGTGTGGGGGTGTACTGAACTGACACACAATATGACTGAAATATGTCAGTGTTTCAATCAATTCAGTTAATGCAGAGCTTATTTAAAGCCAACATAAGCCCAACTAAAGGCACATTTTGTAACTTACAACAGAAATAATTCTTCATTTGCTTATCAAAGTTTTTTTGTCTTGCTCACACAAATTAATAACAGATGTTATTGGATGTTAAGAGAAACAAATAAAAAATGATTATAGTCTGAATGTGAAAAAGCTGCTTTGTTTTGTCATATTATATGTAAACCCTGGTAATTTACATATATTTAAAAACTAAACAAACATTTGCATAAAGTTACACATGAATATATGAATATATCTGGAGAGTGCTGTCTGAACCTAATCTCTATATTAAATTTGGTAAGTTATAGTAGATAATGTAACCTGAAATTGAACAATATACTTTAGCAGAAATATGACTTGAAAAGGTAACTTGACCTCAAGCATATTTGCTTCACAAAAATAAAAATAAAATAAATAAATAAATATTTTTAATTTAAAATGATCTGAACATTTAATTTAAAATGATCTAATATACATATAGGGGCAAAGGGACATATCGTATATATGTGATATATTTGCTCTTCCTCCTTCCAACAAATGAGTCAAAATGACTATGGTCCTAGAAGATTATTGCTAAACCCAGATGAGTGAAATGGCAGAGTTAAAGTGCAACCTTCATGTATGTCAAAGCTATGAAATATCTTTCTTACAGCAAATTCATACCTACTGTTGCAAATAGTAAGTATCTACTGTGTTCCTTAAGAGGGTTCAACTTTACCTCTGCCCTTAAGAGAATCAAATAATACAGAGAGGTGCAAATTATGATGTGCTCTGGATGAAGGAAATTTAAAACCATGAATGGAAAATAAACTGGAAAAACAGTCTGGTTTCAATTGCTTGTTTCTGTGATTTTACAAAAAGCAGTTTTCATAAAAGCACATTCAGCCAATAGCAGTCTGATTTTGCACACTCAGGCCTTTATAAAATAAAATACAAGGGCAGGTTAATATGGGCCTTTTCAATTCTAAACTGTATTATTCAAAGCAGAAAAAAAGTGTCCAGACTTCATGTGACTTCAGCTGTAATGTAAGGAACTCAGTTTAACACTGATGTAAACAAATTGGCTTTAAGAAGGCTTTGCTGAATAGCTGGTATGCTACTGACCTCACTGTGTTAAGTACAGTATGCTACCATCAACAAACCATTTATAATTTGCAAGCTAACCACTTCATTTTTAATTTTTAAATCAACAAAAATATGTTATTTAGAGATGATTAGTGTCATCTTTGTCCCTTGTGAGGCAGCTGCATATGCCAGATAAACAATCATCAAGCATCAGTTGTTTTGATTGTAACACAGCCATAGATGTCATAATGACAAGTGACAAGACAAACACAAGGCCACTGAGGGAGTACATGACTAACAATATGACATCTACTTAGACTTTGATTGTACAGCATAATGTCTAGAATTAGTAACAATAACACTGACATGCTTTGATCGTTTGAATCTTAAATCATCAACAATTGTAGCATGGTTAGAGAAAGAGACAGCTCTCTGACGCAGTTTACAGGCCACACGTCACTGGGCTGCCGCTTACTCATTCATACACTGTGTATTAGGGCTTGCATTTCACTGTGTAGTAAATAATGTCAGGCCAGTAACCTAGAGGTGAGAGAGTCATGTTGCAGACAGAAAGCACACAACACACACAACTTTGCTAAAGTTTCAACATAAAACATACCCCAGCTCATCCAAGTGACGTCATCTTAATGAAGAAAAGAATAATAAACATTTCATTATAAAAGGACAAAAGGTTGGTACAAATATATTTCCCTTAAAATACATTTAAATAATATGATCTAAATCCAAATCATTTCAACCGTGTAATGATTTACATAACAGTAACAAAAAGTAACCATTAGTTCCAGTCCTATGGTAAAAAAGCGACACTGCTGCAGGTTTGGTATTTTATGCAATGCTTTATTTTATAGTTCATGATCCAGACACATAAAAAAATCTGTGTCAACCCATAAAAAGCGATCCCTCTCTGGAGTTTTATTTGGGCTATGCTCACACCCAAATAAGCCACGCACCACTAGAAAACCAGGAATGTTTAAAAGCTTAAGCACCATTGTTTTTCATCTGTAGCTGCCCTATAGATTTTTTATATATAATTACTGCCACATTAAAGTACACTTCTCCACAATAATGTAAAAATATTTCCTTGCCAACAGAACATAATTTCAGTTGTTGTGCTATTTAAATACTTCATCCTACATCTTCCCATGCAAAGTGAGCTAACATTTATAGCAGCTGCTGTTTGTCTAGACTGTCTTTGGTTCAGCTACTGGAAATGGAAGAACTTTGAAGTTTGTGAAGTATCTGCCTATTGAAAGAGGTACTAGGTATGTCCATTATATGTCATACCAAAATCACAGGCTCTGTCATTGTCAGACTAGGATGTTTCTAAAGTGCTAAAAAAAAATCCTGGCACAATATAAATAATAAAGTTCTGTGTGCCTTTCGCTATATAAATATCGGCTAAATTTTTCTAAATATTTAAAAAGTAAAATGAGTTCTAACATGAGCAGCATAACACAAGCATTACAAATCTTGCTGACATTAGCAAAGATCTGTAAGAACTGATGTGAAATGGATATCAAAGTATTTAAAGTACAGTTCTGAGTACTGTACTGCGCTCTGCCAAATGTTTTCAGCCTCAGATGTGGTTCTAATCTTCATACTCTGTGGGCTGAAGTCTGTGATTAGTAGGATTCATGTTGAAGACATTTTTAAGGCCAGTAACTTGGTTCTGCCCTGTCAGCTTGGTCAGTGCTGGACTGTGGTATTGCGTCATGGCTCGCTGTCTTTCCTTTTTGGTGGCTTTGGTCAGGGTCTCCTCCAGCTCAGCAGCTTCATCTGTAGGTCTGGTACGGAGAAGATTTCTAATGGTCTGCAGGTCTAAATCAGATTTGCAGTTTAAGTAGCTCCTCAGATTCAGCTCAGGGAAGACGGTTTTCTTCAGAGCATGTATAATCTCACCATCCTTGTGATGCTTCCTCAGCAGTAGAGAAACATTCTTTTCCATGGATAAGAAACAGAGTTCATCTTCATTTATAACAATCTTCTCCAGATAGGGGCTTGTGTGTGCATTCTTCCCGGCTGAGGGATTGTTTCCATGCAACCTGTTTTTTTGCGGTTTATCAGTGCTGCTGTGCTGGTTGATCTGATTCTCCTTCCACGTCTTAGGTGCCCAGGGCTTGTGTTTGATCTTTGGCAATAGTTGCTGAAGTCCTTCATCAGCCAGGTCTGCAAGGTCTCCACTCAACAGCTGTTGGATGACAAGCCTCCTCTGCATGGGAGATGCCACTGAATTAGTAGCATACTGCTCCCAGCCTGTACCAGACACAGGATGTAAATAATTTTAATCACTGTACAACCGAGTAAGAAAGATCACTTTGAGCCATGTGCCTCAGGTTGGGCAAGCAGCAGCACTGAAAGTCAGATGTCTTGTACACTTTGAGGGGTACAGTGCAGAGGAAACCATAAGCAGCAGGAAAAATAAGCAGCAGGTAAAACTGTGTTTGTAGATTACACATTTATTTCCAGCAAAAAAAATAATAATAATCAGAGATGATATGCATTGACTTTATCTTTGGTATTGACAGCAGCCTGAAGCATTCTCTCTTACTATTAAAGTCTATGCCATTTAAACCAAACCTCTGTGGCAGAAAACCACCTAAAACTATGGGAGGAAAGACAGATTTATGTCCGCATAAGCATCTAATTTAAAACCTCAAACATTTAGAGGTGCAGTAGTTCAACTGAAGAAGGTCACTGACCAAGATTACGACAAAAAAGCACAGCTGGTTTAATATATAATATTCCAAAAGCAGCAAGCAAGCCCAAGCCATTTCGTCAGCCCATCTTTCATCATAGCTCATGCTACAATCCTACATCCAGCAAACCATTTAATCACACAGCCATTTAGCAGGTGAAAATTGACCACAAGCTTCCCCAGCATAGCGAATACTCCACACAGTACTCACCCTCCTGGAAGGACACCAGCACCACTCTGTTGTCCATTATCTGAGGCTTACGGTAGTTTCCGAGCAAAGGCATTGGGGCAGATTCTTGAGCGTGAGAAGAGAACAGATCAGTGGCCAATGTCAGGTACTGTAAACACAGAGCAAGAACAGAAACATAACATTATACTGAGGGTTGCTATGGTTTCATGGCCTCTAGATTTTGCTTCATTGTACTCACCTCATTAGCATATGTGTTTACCATCCATATTTCAATAAAGAGCTAGTATAATTAGAGATTTCTATTGAAAGGCCCAATCAAGCTGCAACTGACAGGCCATGTTTGACATGAAAAAAAACAAATGTTTTAAAAGGGACATACTAAAAATATATATATATATATTTTCAGTGTATTAGCACATTAATTTGGGGATCTGGAGATCCTACCAACCCACAACTCTGAAATAAAACAATCCAGTCAGTTTTTCGTCATCTTAGTCTGAAAACATGATTAAACTAGTCATTCTGATTTTGTGCTGGGTTGGGTTGTGATGGAATTCAAGCCACAAGACCAGACACCAAATAAGCAGTAAATTATGAAGTCTAAATTGTGCCAAGCTAAATTAGCCTATAACAAAAGTTACATGCTTCCCAGTATAAGCCAACTATTTGCAGCTCAGTTGTATTTAAGAAGATTTTCAGATAAGTTTTCTGGTCATTTATTTTTAATGGCCTGCAGTAAAAATAATGTCAGTGATTATCATGTGTATTCCAAATGTGAGGTGAAAAGAAATTCAAGTGAAAAATATTATAGCATCATTCTACTTAGGTTAAATAAGTTGCCCTAAAACAATCTTGTAAGGGCTAATAATCTGGACAGTCCTGGAACGTACCTGTCTGAGTGAGATGGTGACAGGCTGCCTGAACACTGTCCACAGCACACTGGGGAAGCAGGGTGGTGTTGTAAGAGAGCCGTCATAGCGGTAATACTCATCTAGACGGGGAGGCAGCAGCTCCCGGATATTGAATGCAGGCACCTGCACTTTCTGGTCTATAACATAAGCATAAGACAAAGTAATATTTTAGTATATTTACATTATTATTTAAGTGACATTTAAGAGTATTTTTTTACCCAAATTTCTTCTCATTTCCAATCCCACCTGCCACACAAGACTCCCCCATTCACAAGCAATGCCTTCAAACTGGGTGGCTGGGAGGTTTAATGATGCAACTGAAGCAAAATGAAACCTTACCTCTGTACTTAATGCCTTTGACATATCTGAGGAACCGCTCAAAAGCAGGATTGAACTCACCCACCTATAGTTCAAACACATATTTAAATGTAGAACTTCCTTTAATATATATATATATATATATATATATATATATATATATATATATATATATATATATATATATATATATATATATATATATAACGTTACACTCCAAAACTGTTAAAATGTTATTACTGATATTTAAATAACTTTAAAGTTTTCATTTAGGATATATGACATTAAGATTTTAAGGGATTAATATCAGCTCACCTCAATGAAAACACCCAGCACAGCAAGACCATCTGATTTGTCCACTGCCATGGAGATGTTGGGATACTTACCAGAGTTGTAATGTACCACATGCATCTAGAAAAGCCAGGGAAGTCAAAGTCATATAAAGAGATTCTCTTTTGTCACGTGACCATTAGTGTGTTGATGTGTGGGAGATAATTAATCTGAAAGAGGCTTTTCCCACATTTTGCCACTAGGAGAATAAAGTTTATGAATGTACCACAATGAGCAGAATGCAGAAATCAGCAGAAAATCCCTGCAGAACCAGGGAAACCTCACAGAATCTCTTTCAGCATTATAAACAATAGGCTGCTGCCCCAACAGCAGGAAAAAAAGGTTCTGTATGGACTGTGTCAGGAAAGGCTGATTCTTTGATGCAAACACACAACCATGTACTGGAAAGTGTATTTATAGACTGGGTGTAGGCCTTGGGAAAATAGGGGACAATTTAGCTACTTCAGAGAAGTGCTCATTTGAACATTATTCTTCCCTTTCAAGGCAGAATGTCCTCATGAGCTATCCTGACAGAATTTGTGGTCATGAAACCAGAGAGGGGAACAAAAAAAAGGATGAAAAAATTCCATCTGTTCTTAACGTGTCTGGAGAGAAAGGCACATCAAACCACAGGATGCCCCGACTGGATACACTGTGCCCATAAAGACAATTCACAGCAGGCAATATCCAGACACTCACAATGGCATTCATCATGGCCTCAAAGCTTTAGCCCTTCTCAAATTAGTTCTTGAAACTCTTTCCACATTTAAACACACTTTCAGATACAGTTTATTTAAAGATATCTGAGAGTTTATCCTTAATTACAACAATGTTACTTTGGGGTCCACAGTTTAACTGTACACATTCTCTGCAGTGAAAGACAACAAGCAAATACCTTTGGGATCAGTACCCGACCTCACGTTTTATAGCTAAAAGCAATCAAACCTTTATGGCAAATATTTCAATATCTAGTATAAAGCTTTTTCAACAACCAAAGAAGCTGTAAGTGCAAAAAACTTGAGATGGAGGTGGGGGGAGTGGGCATTTTGTTTGTAAGTGTCTGCAATATGTCGGCCATATTTTATGTGCTTTCACTGTCCATAATATATTTATTTATTTATTTTAAATAATTGTTGGACCTCTATATTAATATAATGTTGTCCTAAACAAACAAGCAATCAGAGGAGTCTCATATCATTATTCTGTTGTTTAATTGCACAACAGGAACTTAGAACTCAGAGTGCAGTGACTGCATCTGTTCATATTCCTATCCATATTCAATAGCAAGTCTCTGTATGGGTTAAGGTTCTTTGCCAGACCATATTCTGATTTAAAAAGGACATCTGAAATGTAGAACAGAATATTTTGTGACAATAACACAGTACATCAAATTGTAGATCAAAAATATTTAGTCTCAGTTATACAGCCATGTAAGTGCTTGTTTCCTCAGCCCTAAATTGCTCTGAGCCTAAAATCAGACTGTTACATACACTGCTGGGGAAATTTAAGGATGGGTTGTGATGGAATCCAAGCCACAAGACCAGACACCAAATAAGCAGTCAATTATGAAGTCCAAATTGTGCCATAAGCTCGTCTTGCCCTTACCAAAGGCTGTATGATTCCAAGCGTAAGCCAACTATTTTCAACTCAGCTGTTTCCTCTGCCTTAATCAACTGAGGTTCGGTGTAACCATCTTGGCTGCTTTGTATTTGCTGGCCAAAATCTGGAGCCTGACTCATATAACCACTATGAGTAAAAGCAAACTAATGAGATGGAATCCTATTCACTTTGTTGTGTATGAAAACTGTCTCACCTCAGCCGCAAACTGCTTGCCATCCACAGTGTGCTCAGAGCCAGCCAACACATTGGGAGAGCCCCAGTGGAAGTGAAGCTGAGCTGCTGAATAGTGATGAGGCAGACCGGAGAGACGCATACGAGAAGACAGAGACAGCTGCACTGTGAAGACAAACCCCACACAAAATCAGAAACATACCTTTGCAATTCACTGAAATCTTTATATTAACAACATTTAGCATATGCTTTTAACTAGAGAAATTTACCGAAGTGCTTAGTATCACGGAACTTATTTGCATATTATTTACCTCAAATAGACTAGAGTCTAATTGTATCAATAATCAATGCCCTTAGCTAACTAGCTAACATAGATATACCAAGATTGAATTAAGCCTTCACTGACACTCTTGTTGTTTCTGCATGTGAAGACAGCAATAGATTCAGTTGTTTGGCGGTCAGTGGAAGTCTATCATACCCACCTGAGGTTCAGTGCAGAGAACAGATTTAACTCTTGGCTTCATTGCTGAGTCAAGCTGAGCTGTACATGAGGCTCAGAGAGCTTAAGGTTTGGTGCAGGATAGGCATGCAATAATGCTTAAATATAATCTCTGGTAGCCACAGGATAGCAATGAAGGGAATGTAGCACTTGAATAATGTGGGTAAATGCAAGCCAACTCTGAATAAATTACAAGGACATAAAAACATCAAGACAGACCAATCAGCAAAGAGTTGTGAAAGACATGCTGTGAGATGCCAATGGACTGGAAAGAACCTGAATGGAAACCCTGGACATAAAATGTTGAATCTTTTTGTGTGTTCATGATTTTTCAGTATAGTGCACAGAGTAAGCATATAATATTGGGTCATTTCAAAGGAAATTCATGAAACCTACTGTTAAACTGAGATGCACTGGTCCAATATAATATCATTAACTCGAAATGAAAGAAGCAATCACAGCAGACCCACTTGCTTTTTGTCGCATTACCCAGATTCTCGGTATCTGCTTTAGATAAGAGCTCAGTGTGTCTCTGCGCTTTCAAATAACACTGACTACTGTAACCACAGAGCTGCTTCGAGATCAGCATCGGTGATGCAACCATCCCAGCTGCAGTCAGGATGGCCAGCAGTGTACAGAGAGCTTGGTCAGCATCCCTCAGGGACATGATTCTTCTCTTTGTCAGAGGCACACGCTCAGAACCTCACCTGGCATACCAAACACAAGCGCTTGCCACACAGAAACAGGAAGCAGTGCTGAGGCATAAGAATGTGCTGAACACCTGCAAGTCTGTCAGTCTGTGTGATGTGTTTACTAGCACAGCTCTCTCTATGACTGAACACACCATATCTACAATACAGTTTAAGAACAGAATAACTGTCTTAAGTTAAAATAAAAGTTTAAATTAATTATATTAAATTGGAGCACAAGGCAGACAACCTGGCGTGTATATATATATATATATATATATATATATATATATATATATATATATATATATATATATATATATATATATAACTTATACTTATTATAGCCCACATGGTTCTTATTATTTATGAACTAAATACAGCTGTATGGTAATATGTCACGTACACTGAAAACCAATACACAAAATGAATGCCCATTAAAAAGATGACGATAGAAAACAATTTTATCTCTGGCACTGCATATTTTCTTTAAGATAATTACCCAGGTAAATACTGTGTTTTAAACTTGAATTATGACTGAAAATGCAACAGAAGCCCTTAAGAGGGATGGCATAAATTTTGTTGTTTAACAGATTACCTGCAGCGTGAGTCATGACTCAGAAGACTCCATACTTTACTTGCCCAATATATGAGCTGGTTGTTGCGTTTGCGTACACGGACGGTTATTGTAATAAGCAGGTGATTACAGAAAATTGCTGTGGTGGACATGCAAAAAAGATCCTCCTGTCATTTTCTCCATGTTCAGCTAGAAATTAGCCATGAGAAGAAAGACCATTTCAGACATTGTGGCTAATGCACATGTCTCCATTAGTTTAGCCATATTTAATCCTTTAGCTTTTCTGTCTATGCAGTCAAAGAATCTGTCGTTTTACAGGACATACATTAGCATGAAAATAAATATATGAACGCAAATAAAGGCTCACCTCGCGGACTGTATGTAGAATTAAACATATAATGTGTTAACATTTTATAATATGAACAAAATGGTAAAAGTTAATGGACAAAAGAGATTTCTCTTACCGGAGTGGCCATTGTTGCTAAAAGTGAGTTGCTCTTTGCTGGACAGGTTGTAGTTCTGGAGCTGGATGGGGAGCAGTTCTGGATCATATCTTAGATGGTCTGACTGAAAGTTTAGGGGAGACTGGAATGCTCCTCCGCAGTACGGGAAGTGTTTGGGCCAGTGGTTCTCTCCATTAGGCCCTGAAACCAAAGGGAGTGAACAAAACTACTCACTCTTTGCCATAACACATTCTTCTAAATTTAAGTGAATTAGCCAATCCTCTTTTCTGATGGGACCTTTGTATAAAAAGATTGTTCTTTTAAACTTTGTCATAGAAAACTTCTTGATGTTCTGCTGTACCCATAACTGCTTCTTGGATACGGCTCATGGAGCCTGTGTTATACAAATGTTTACAGAATGCCGCCCTGCAAAAGTAGTGCCCTCAGAACAAAATCCCAGAAATTGCATATGTTTTCTCATGCATGATTCTCAGGCTGCCCACAGAAGGAGAGTACAATAACAGTATCCATTTACAACAATCCTGTGTACACCAGGATTGTTCAGACCAGAGATGAGATGTCAGAGGTGCCAGCCTGCAAAGTAATTCCTCTCAAATTACAACCATGTTATTGTATGCAAAACAGCTTTAGAAACAAATTCTATTAGCTTTAATTCTAAAGCAGCCAGTGTCAGTAAACAGTCTGAAGTTAGTCATGTTACAGAGGGAGACGGCTCACTGACTTGATCCAAATGAGAGGCTTGTATAATTTACTGTTTACCCCAAAAAAATAAATAAAAATAGAGCCACGTAATGTGGGACAAACCACTGTCTAACGGGTAATGGTTATCTTATAGGCCTATAAAATACTCAACCAGGTAAATGTATGAAGTTTTCAGCAGCCAAGAAGTCATTTCAGTGCATCAATTCATTAATGCACTTAAGGTATTTGCTTACTCTTAAATCACAATTACCTAAGACAGTTGAAAAACAGAAACACCCTGATATGTTCTTCCAATTTGAAAATCTCTTACTCCTTCTGTTGTGTAACACTATGCTTAATCAATTGAATGGATTCTGCTAAAAACCTGACACAAATGTATGTAGATAACCACTGCTGTGTCTGCAGCAGTAGCTTGGAAATTACGTAATTTATCATATCTTATTTTTTTGTTTGTTTATTTGATTCAAAAACTTCTCTGCTGGTAATTCTATAATATGCAAAATCCTGAGGTGAGGGGTAAGGAAATTTGCATAGTATTAGACTATCTGTGAATTTATAGTACGTCAGGAATGGTCATCCAGGTTAGGGCAGGCAAACTGTCACTATTAAAAGCAACACACTCCCATTGGTCATAATTACTCATTTTGTGAGGTTATTTGGCATTTTAATTGAGGTAATTTTACAAAATTTGTGTTGCTCACAGCCAACACTTTGGCACAGACAGCAGTGTTTGTGGTGAATGGCACACTACTACATTCATAGTATCATGAATTCTGTGATTCCTACAAATAAGCAAAATTATAGGCAGCTTCCTGGACTAAATGAATAGTATGATATCAACAGCTTGAAAGACTAATGAAAAATTAGAACAAATTAAAATTAAAAAAGTAAATGGAAGTTTTGGCTTAATTCTAAGATAAAGCTTATGTTTATCAGGTCAATATGAATAACGTGTCTGATACCGCAGGATAATTAGCTCAGATTTGTTAAGTCACAAGCTACTTTCATGTTTTAGGTGGACATGTTTTTAAAAAGTATTTGGACCGTTTCTATTCAATACCCCTCCAGCAAGCGAGGAAAGAGAGTTTGACTCATCTAGAGTCAGCAGAGAAAGTGAAATGGGCCTCAGGGCCATTGGTTAGAGAGAACCACTCAGCTCAGTTTAGCCTGATGAAAGAGATGATCCCCCTGAGTGCTTCTTCCAGGGGAGTTGTGCTGGGACTCTCATCAGTGGCATGGCCCAACGCTAAAAAGCTTTGGGAACTCACTCTCATCTTATTTGCTTTAGAGCTGAATAATACTGGGATAAGTCACATTGCCAAAAAATCCAAAACGCACAGTGAATACTTTGAGGCCAATTAATCCATAAAAATTCATTTTATACATTTTAATGGAAAATGTAATTACATTATGTATTTTGAACAGTCACATGAAGATGAGTACAAAGCAGAGTAGAAAAAGGGAAGAGACAGAAACAGAGCAAAAGAGAAAGAACAAGATAACACAGAAATTCCATTGTAACCATAGCAGTATTTGCAGTATATTATATATTGTGCAGTTCTTCTAGTTTCATTAATATTTCTTGAGAATTCTGAAGTGCACAATTCAACCGGTTTGGTCAGTCGGGTTGGTTAGACTAAAACAATTTATAACTACTGTGAAAATGTGCTCAAATTAACACAATGGAGTCAAGTTCATATTCTCATTAAATTTCTAAAAATGTGCAATGTTCAGGCAGTACATTGAGGGAGCAATTACAGACTGTTGCTATCTAAGTTTAGGGAACACACTAAGTGGGAATCAAGTGCCAAGTAGTTAAGGGAACAATACATTTCTCAAAATAAAATAATTACAGTAGCTCTTTATCACAGCTGAAATATGGTGTCTGACTACACACTATCTTCAGGAAACCAGAGAGTGTTATAATTCAGCTTAGGGCATGTGCACTAAAGTGAGTTATTTTTCAACATTTAATTTAATTTTGCCAACCATTATAAATACACATAATTAACTAACATACTACAGGGCATCACTCCAGCCACCTTAGACTTTCAGAACAGTTTGCTGCCCAAGCTTAAATGTATAAAAACAATGACCTGGCAGAATCCAGACGCATATGTAAGAATGGAGGTTGCTGATGCAGCAGATGTAAAGACAATATGACTAGTGGCAGGGTCAGAAATGAGATGACATAGACAGTGGGGATAGTGCTCATGTCTCAAGTGCCCAATGGTTCAGAGTGAGGTCAGATCCACAACACAAGGTCCCTTTAATCTCTAGGTTAGTTGGCCTTTTATACCTCCCAAATTACCACTACCAATATAGACTGTGTTGGGACTGGTATGGCATGACATTTTGGCACTGATAGAGATAACGATAAAGCAGTATTTCCAACAGTTATGTAATAATGAGGGGCAGTAGCCAGGGCTCAGTTTCCTTCACTAGAGTTGTGGGCAGACAACTTGGAAACTGCCTCAATTTCAAAATGAGTAAGCATGCTAATTTTATGGACATCATCATTAACATCATGTACTGCCACTCAAATTTGGATAATGATACTTTAGTTACAGTAAAGTAATATTATATTTTTGGGAAGGGATGCTGGGTATGAATCATCTTTCTCTGAAATCTTTGAGTGAACTGAGGCTTGAAAAGATGATACGAGCTGAGCAGCTGTTTTCTTGTCCTTTGACCCTACATTCTGCCTCTGTCCTCTCCCACTGACCAAATACCCTCTGCACTAAAAGTGAGAAAGACCACTACATTTGCCCTGTATGGATCAAAACACAGTACTGTGAAGACTTATTACACTACTCAACTCGGGTGCAGTACAGTATAAATATTAGAGTTGTTAATGCCAGCTAAATATGAACCATATAAGCAAATTAATGAAAAGCTACCACACTACACAGAAATATGCTTACCACTGTATGTCCACTTTACACCTGAAACAAAAAAAAATTACATTCAATTAAACATATTCAATAAAACATTTGCCTTTAAAAACAATGTCTTGAATGAAAATGAAATGAAAAAATGTTATTAGAACAAACCAATTCTTTAAACAAAGTCTTGACTATTCTTGAAACAGATCTCTTTTCCTTAAATGGGTTACACATACAGAGTCCTAAATCAGCTGAAATAATGCATTCCAGTGGCCCAACACTGTCTCTGGCTTCAGCCAGCTCCTCTGATTAGTGCCAACCTATTTTAGCCAGCTCTGATTTCAAGCTGTGTCTGACACCCAGGGTCCCTACAGAGAGATTATTGGACAATACATCATCCGAGTCCCAAAACGCAGTCCGCTCTAATTCAGCTATCTATAAAAATGCTAAAAGTTTATAATGAAATAATTTCTTGTTCATAATATATGCAAATTCCACATAAAACTGTAGAATGACTGCTTTAATAGACACTGGACACATTGTGTCCTAGACAACAATAAAAACATTCATGAGAGAAATCATTTAAAAAAAAAAAAAAGCTAAACTGAAAAATTGTCTTAATTGCAAAAGGAAATAATTATAATATGAGCTCCCTAAGCACAGGTCCTAAAAAACAGGAAGTGAAAAAAAACTCCTCAGCAGTTTAACCCACACACATTTTCTTTCAGCCTCTCCCAATCTGGATGTTTAGTCTGCAACTGCTGTATATTCACTCACCTGAACTGGGTATGTATTCAAGGATGATTCAGGGATGATATTACCTCACAAAAGTTAGACTAGTGTGGACTGTAGTGTATAGGAAATTTTGGTTTCCTGCAGCTGTTTCACTGTTATAGCTTTCACTATAACCTGAGGCTACCTGGTGTACACAAGTCCTGTTCTGCATGGGCACTGGTGCAGATTCAGAGGGGTGATAGCTTTTGAAATCAGCCAGGGATGGCTGTTTTTTTTTTCACTTATTTTGTTAATAGTTCCTGCATCAGTATTGTTTTGGTTATTTCTGCATATATTATTTTAACTGTGTCTAAATACTGACATACACAGCAAGAGATATCCTATAATATGTATAATCATAGAAATACTGTTTTATATTCACTTCTGACATGGCTTCCCTTACTTCTTATCCATACATTCATACAGTCATTCACACAGAAACAAAATGTCCTTAAAATCAGGCACTATATATTCCCACTAAGTTTAAATGCCAAACTCCAAGCTATTGTATAATGGGAACTGGAATCAAAACTTCACAGACAGTCCAAAGTGCAGCATGCAGTCTCCACATCCAAAAATCTAAATCTGCTCTTTTTCACAACTATGTCTCTATGGATACAGCATCTCTACACCTGGTCTGTGACATCGTCACTCTCTGAGAACCTGAGGTGAGATCTTGAAATTGCAGACCTACACTGAAAAATCTAAAATTAGTTCAGCTCATAATATCCAAGAAACAACTTAAAATAATCACACTGAAAATTTTCTGTGCCAGTTTAAAAAGTTACATAAAATAGCACATAAAACACAGTGTACACACAGTGTACACTGTAGAAAAATACAGAAAGCGTAATGCATAATTTCATGTGGTAACAGGAACTGAAATTATTTTATTCAGGTTAAATAATAATAATAAGAAAACATTGGAACAGTATTTATAAGAGTATAACTTCATTGGCTTGTAACCACATAAAGTCTTTTCAGTGTATGTTAATTAGACAGCACAAATCAGTTAAAACCATCAGTAGTCTAAAATACTCATTAATAAATACTAAAACTGCAGACATTGTAAAAGATAAATTTAAAAAATAATCTTACCACTGGAGGACAGTGGAAAGGATATTAGAATCATTATTAAGTGAGTGATGGGCATCATTGCCTCAGAATCTTCTGCTCTTATCGCCTCAGAAGGGAAATCATAACAGTGAAACGCGAGCTGGCTTTTATAGTAAAGCATGGCAGGTTCACACTGTCGAGCCGTGACGTCACCGCGGTGACGCCACTTCTCCTCAGAGCACGAGATAGAGTTGGGCTTCAAAACGTAACTCCATTCACAGGTAATTAACAACAAGACAAAGACACCGTGACAAACACCGAGGCGCTACATGAAAAAAACGAGAGAAAACTTACCTTAGAGTAAGTACACAGTGACAAGCAGAGTCCAAGCCGAGTCGAGAGAGAGAGAGAGAGAGAGAGAGACTACACATCTGATTTATTTACTTGCTAATAGAGGTGAGCGAGTGTACCAAATCACGTTGTTTTTAACTAACTTAAGTTCACGTCACTGGCTACCATCTCTCACAGGCAACATCCCTTTACAAAACAGAATAAGAGCTTCCAAATTATGTGAAAAAAAAACAGATAATACGAGGTTTCTGCAGCACACTGACGAAATGAGGGGGAAGAGAGCGAGGTGGAGTTACACGCGGTCCACTTAACGTGTATTTCAATTAAAGGGCCCATATACTACATTTTGTCAGGTTTTCTATTTTTTAACCTGACGTTAAAAAGAGTTTTCATCTCCTTTTATCCCTTGCAATTAAATGAACTCCTAGAGTGCACTTATGTTATTGAGCGGTACTACTCATTGGCTGCTCTGCAGAGTGCTGCATTCAAGAAGCATGTGAAGCAACCCTGTTGTTTTTTTTGTAATACCACAAAAGGTAAAAACAATGTAAATACCTTTTATGTAGCCTAGTGTCAACATATGGACTGGGGAGTTAATGGTACTTCTTGAAACTTAACTTGTACTTACAGTTTACTTCAAACGTTTTAAATAAAAAAAAAACGAGGGAAAAGCTAGATTTCCATCTTACTGGTCCTTTAAGTTAGCACACTAGGTGCACATAGGACATGACTGTATATCTCAAATGTGAAGTGCATTAGGAGGAATCTGGTATCAGCCCATGAATGCTAACGTGGAAATTAGAAGAACAAAATAATAACATAACTTATGCAATTACTGAGAGCAGGTTTGCTGGTCGTGTTGGAAAATAAAGATGTTACAGCAGCTAAAACTACCTAAAACAAATGTTTTATGTAATATCACATTTTTAAGACTCCCCTTCATGTGAGATATTTAAAAGTCATTCCTATAGTGACATAAATTTCTTGTTACCGTACTGCACTTTGAATGACTATCATATCAAAAGAATCATAATTTAATTTTTTCCTTCTTCACTGTTACAGAAGAGTGAGAAGGAAAAATAATGACATTTTACTTTGCTTCCAAAGGGACCCTTACCCTTGAATTTTATAATATTATTATATTTTATCAACACTGTTAAACTGTTAGTCACACAGCTCCAGGGACCTGAAGGTTGTGGATTCAAGTCCTGCTCCAGGTGACTGTCCATAAGGAGTTTGGTGTGTGGGTTTCCTCCTGGTGCTCCGGTTTCCTCCCACGGTTCAAAAACACATTGGTAGGTGCATTGGTGAAATTAAAGTGTCCATAGGTGTGTGTGTGTGTGTGTGCGCCCCCTCCAGGTTGTATTCCTGCTTTGTGCCCAATGATTTCAGGTAGGCTCCTGACACAACGCGAACTGGATATGCGGCTACAGATAGTGAACGTGAATGTTAAGATATAAAAAACATACGGTTTATTTATCAGTCTTTACATGTCCATATCTCAGAAAGCAGACAAACTTATCTGAATTCACTGTCCCCATTAATATATTTTCTCAATGAATTCAATATACCATCATCACCTATTCAACTTACAGCCAATATATTCAACAAAAATAGCATAAATAAATTAATAAATAAAGGGACAACACAGGTCCAGGATGCTGGTGTTGTGGGTTTGAGCCCTGCTCAAGGTCACTGACTGTAAGGAGTTAAGTGTGTTCTCCCCATGTCTTCTTCAGGTGTTCCAGTTTCTTCTCACAGTCCAAAAGCACAATTTGGTAGATGGATTGGCTACGCAAAATCAGATATTGGCATCTGAGATATGTGTGTGGGTGATGGACTGTCACCACGTCCAGATTGTGTTTCTGCCTTGCACCCAGTGACTCCGGGTAGGCTCTGGACCCACTGCAATCCTAAACAGGATAAGTGGTTACAGACAATGAATGACTTTAAGGTATTAGTAAGGATGAGCAGTAATAAAGTCAAAAACTATATATAAAACAAATATATTACTCTGGTACACATAAGTCAACACAAACAATTTAACTGTCTCTCTGGGGAAAAAAATAAATACACAAAAGCCATAGGACATGAGCATGTAAATATAATTTAATTGTATCATTTGAGAACTTGGAGGAAAATATAAATAAATAAAAAAAAAAATATATATATATATATATATATATATATATATATATATATATATATATATATATTAGATTAAACTAAAGGGCGCCACGGTAGTGCAGCAGATAGTGTCGCAGTCACACAGCTCCAGGACCTGGAGGTTGTCGGTTCGATTCCCGCTCCGGGTGACTGTCTGTGAGGAGTTGGTGTGTTCTCCCTGTGTCTGCGTGGGTTTCCTCCAGGTGTTCCGGGTTCCTCCCACAGTCCAAAAACACACGTTGGTAGGTGGATTGGCGACTCAAAAGTGTCCATAGGTGTGAGTGAATGTGTCTTGTGTTGCCCTGTGAAGAACTGGCGCCTTGCGCCCAATGATTCCAGGTAGGCTCTGGACCCACCGCGACCCTGAACTGGATAAGCGCTTACAGATAATGAATAAATGATTAAACTAAAGAGGAAAATATAGATTTGCCAAATAGAATGATTAAAAGCTGAGCTTTGAAGAAGGAGAATGAAAAGCAGGATCATATACTATGGGATAAAATATGTCACAGTTTAAGCTTAATTCAGAATGGAAGTCAATGCCTCTGACTTTTCTATTCAGACATAATATATTTGGCACCAGTAGATTTGTTAAAGCATAATTAATCGTTCTTCTTCTGTCAAGTTTCAAACTGTGTGCTTATCACAAAAAGTACAAAGGTCATAATGGCCTACCCTCGTCCACTGTAATTTATGATTCTTCATTCACTTCAGCTAGATCACCACAGATCACAGCACCATGAGGGAGCTTCGCATACTTTTGTTCATTTTAGTGCTATTCCACTACACCAAGGGACAGACTGCACTATCATGTAAGTGTGTGACTGTTTAACTTTAAAAAATATGTTATGTTACTTATATTACTTGTATGTTGAAAATATTATTTGGTGTTCTAAATGTGTAGTTTTATTTAAGAGGTCATTGTTGAAAAGTGATCTACTTCTAAATGTTTCCCACTCTGTCAGAAAAGGCTGTTCTAATCTAAATTAGAAATTCTGATTTGATACATATGCTACAAAAATGTATGGCTCTTCATATTATATGATGTTTGATATTGTACAGGATCATAAAAAGACTGTAACTTGGTTGTACAATGTCAGTTATGACCAATAATGCATTTGAGATCAACAGTCACTCCCACCTGACCAAAATGGGCCTTGCCTTTGAATAGCATTCAGTGTAATAAAAGAAAGAGAAATACCATAAAGCGGTTTGAAATAGTATTTTAATTAGTAGTATTATACTAACCATTAATATTAAAGTAATGATTGAATAAAAACATTTAATTAACTAGAGTAAAAACATTAAATATAAGATATATTGAAAGTACTCTGCAGGAGCAAAGGTTATTTGAACAATTTACAATGTCACATTCCCACCCAAAACACGGCCATCTGTTCCTGATCTCTTTTACTGCAACTGATCTAACGAAAAGTTTAAACAATAATATCCCCACACCCAGCTATGAAAATCTACACTGAACAGTTTTACATTTTACAGATCACATCATTAGCTCATGGTCAGGTTTTTCAGGAGCTGGTTTTTTAGGTGTGTCACAGCAGGGAGAACACACAACTGGGCAGTGCAGAAAGTGGACTACAGGACTGGAGCATGTTCATGTTTAAACAATAAGTAATTCAGGATATAAGTTACCAAAGTAGATATTGCATATACTGTAGAATGTGAAAAACTATGGTTTAATTGCTGTAAGTCCTTATTAAAGCTATAACAGGCATCTCTACATCATTTTACCTTGTCAGGTCTAACAACCTGAAATCAATGGTACTAAAGAAAAGCAGCTGGTCATCAGACTATTTTCCTCAAACATTTAAATGTGAATATACTGTGAAAACAGTCTGGTTAAGAGCTGCATTTTAGTATATTTAACTAGTGCAATGTTTTAGATATAAGCCAAGTCATCACACTTTCAATTACGAATCACGACTTATATTGTTTTAAAAAAAATTATTCCAGAGCAAAACTCTTACACTTAAAATATCTAAGATATTAAGTAATATACAAATAAGAGAGTATATTAAACAGTCCAAGAATATTCACTAATGCATTAATGGCTGTCTTTTCATACTGACTCTTGTGAGACTCATGATTATAGTTATATTGCACTGATGTAATTTATCCTCATATGAGGAGTTCTTTTATCTAAACAGTTTCTGAACAAAAATGAACAGAAAATGTTTCAAGCAAGGAGATTTCTAAGGTGCCGTGAACTATAACACAAGACTTGTTAACAGTATTACCAGAATCAAAATCAAGTTTCAGGTTGCCTAGTACTTTTACAGCCGTTATAAAACTAGGTGTGGGCTGTCTCGAAACTAGTTAAACATTACTCTTTTGATAGAGAATACACTCTTATATGATGTTTTCCTGCACTTCTTTTCCATTTAAATATATTTTAAATTTGTTTTATTATTTTTTTTAACCTGGTTCATTGTGACCACTATTTAATTGTGCATCCTGAGGTTCTAGCTAAAAATGTGACACAGGTTATATGTTACCATATCATCACTGCCCCAAAGAAAAAAACATGTATCTCCCAAATTTGTAATTTTACAAGATAAGGGAAAAAAAATCTTAACTTTCTTAAATTCTCTTAATATTATTCATTCATTATCTGTAACCGATTATCCAGTTCAGGGTCACAGTGGGTCCAGAGCCTATCTGGTATCATTGGGCGTAAGGTGGGAATACACCCTGGAGGGGGCGCCAGTCTTTCAAAGGGCAACACACACATTTACACATTCACTCACACCAATGGACACTTTTGAGTCGACAGTTCACCTACCAACGTGTGTTTTTGGACTGTGGGAGGAAATCGGAGCACCCGGAGGAAACCCACTCGGACACAGGGAGAACACATCAACTCCTCACAGACAGTCACCCGGAGCGGGAATCGAACCCACAACCTCCAGGTCCCTGGAGCTATGTGACTGCGACACTACCTGCTGCGCCTATTTCTATTGGTCCATTCATCATGACATCTTCAAACAATGTGAAGGACAGCTGCTGTGTTGAAATTATGCAAACTAAAACCTGACAAAAATGGAGATACATGTTTTTAATTGGACAGCGACAATATATAAAGGTTAAAAATTTTTATAAAATAAATAAATAAATAAATACACATTTCTGGAATCTCTTACCCCAACTACAGCTGTCTGTGACCTGCCAAAAGATGAGGGAACAGGCTCATATGTAATAGTCTACTTGTACTATGACAAGGCTAATGACTCTTGCCAGCCATTCCGTTTCAAGGGAGAGGGTGGAAATGGAAACCGTTTTATTGCTGAGAAGTACTGCATGAGAAACTGTTCAAGCAGAGCTGAGTCTTTGTACCCTACAGACCGTGAGTATCTACATTATTTTTATCATTTTCATTTCTTTGATATAATAACTCTATCTCTCTTAGACACTATTGCAATGTTTGTTATTGTAGGATCTGGTGCAAGCAAGATCTGCCACCTCCTGGTGAAAGAAATAATATCTAGCACTATTTGAATTTGCAGTGTTTGTCCCCATTTTAAATGTTAAAGTTCTTTATTTTCCAGCAAACAAAGCCTGTCGTTTGCCTAAAGCTCAAGGGGAGTGTTTAGGTACTTACATTCGATATTACTATGATCCTGCTCAAAGACAGTGCAAGTCATTCTTCTGGACTGGCTGTGAAGGCAATGGAAATCGTTTCCTGGATAAGCAACGCTGTAACGACACATGTTTTGAAATAAAAGGTAGGTATAAAATAGAATGATTTTAATCTATTGTCAAGTGTCTAAAAGAGAATGCCATGCCTAAATACATTTGTTTCAGCAGATGAAATAGAGGAAAGCCCAATAGAGTCAGATGAGGAAATAGACACACCAGTCGGTAGGCCACATTTGTTGCGTGTTTTTTGTTTGTGTGTGTATGTGTGTGCGCATGTATAAAATCTCCAAAGTGATAGTTCATCAACAATCGTTTGTCAGTTTGTCATTTGGATGTTATCTTCTCTTTCCACAGGCATCATTCTGGGAGTTGTGTTAGGCATTGTTGGAGTGATCATCCTCATTGTTGTGATTGTTCTGGCAGTGAAGAATAAGTTAGTTTCTTTACATTTTTATGTTTTACTCATACTAAACAAGTTATGTTCTATAGTGAATTTCTGTTCTAATTTCCATTCCACTCTCTTTTGTGCTTTTCTTTGATTTTCTTCATAGGCCTAGCCCTAAAAAACCCCAAGCAAAAGCCAAAAAAGATTCAAGCTCTCCTGGACCAGAATCACCTCTTCAAAATGATAAAATTGAAATGGCATAAGGAAACACTTTGCAGCCTGAAACACTGGAAAACCACTTTCACGTCTTAAAAATCCCAGTGGGTGTACACACTGGCAAGATGATGAACTAAGAGAGTGAGGTTTTTCTAGTAGTTTGTTGTCATTCTCCTGTTTGTTTTCGTATTGTATTGAGTCAGATTACTTTGTTTTGTAAAGGGAGGCCATAAGTTTCTTTAACACCCCACAGGCATTTTTAATTTAAAAATGTAATTTAATTTAATTCCAGTTCAGAACACCCTTTCTCAGCTCCACTGTACACACTTCTCCACATCAAGGTGCATTGTATATAACGATTTTAGTTTTTTACAGCATTTATTTCTAATTCAGTTAATACATGCTCTTAGTCTGTACCTTTCATTTAATCACAGGGTAAACGTGTGCTACTCATTCTACTAGCTGTAACAATGCCAATAACATTTAGTAGAAAGGAGTAGGGCTATAGATTATTTTTGTTACTATGGAGTAATATGTAATGACATTGACAGGACATGAATGTTTAAATATTTTAAAAAGCTAAAAATTCAATCTGTGATTAATATTAAAGAATATAATTAATAAAAACAATTGATTTTGTCAGTAAGTCTTGAAACCTTGAGCTAATAAGAGTTTGAACATATCTTTGCATGTTTACCAAGACTAAGTCTTAGTTACACTGTTGATAATACTAAGTATTCAGGTATGATGGGCCAAAATCTATTCCACACAAAGTTCCTGAATAGCAAAAGTGTAAAATGTTGGGGTGAGCTAATCGCCATAGGACAATATTAAGATTAATTACAAAATTATTTAACAGATGCAAACAATTGTTTATTAAAATGAAGAGAAGTCATCAAGACAAATTTTAATTGAAGCTTGAAATTATTTTAAAAATGCAATATTTTACTACTGTATTTTAATGATAAAATACAGATAAAAGAAGTGACAAAAGTGTTGCAAGATTTACCTACCTAAACACGTAGGATATAATATTTTATTTTGTACTAAAACATCAAACAAACACACAACAGCAAAATGGACTCTATTTAGCAGTCTATTTCTCCTAACGGTGTGTAGGGTAGTGCGTCTTCATCATGTACAGAATCGCCTGTTTAACTCTACTATAAAGGGACAAATGTGGGGCAATGAAACCTACTGGAGGTGTGCCTTCTATTTGTGTGATAATGAACATTTTCACCCACCCACCCTGAGGCCTTATCTTTGGGGGAACGGATGGCGGTTTTTAAAGACCACTGTAAAGTCTCATATATTTCTCGCCTATGGACTCTGCGACCCCGTGGCCACTGACGTTTTCGTCACGTCATTGCTACGTTCTACTTCCTCCGGTTCAGTTTTGCTCGCTTCATACCCAGGCCCAGAGGACCAGGATTAGTCTTTTTAAACCCCGAATCTACCTGAAGGCGCTTCAGGCGCAGGTTTGTGTCCGTGCTGTGCGCTGACCGCGACACTGAAAAACAGCAATACTCATTCACGTCCCGAACGCTAACGTGTTAGCCGACCAACAGAGCTGGGAATCGATTCCTTAACGAGTCGACGCTCCGAATCCCGCCTGTCCAGACTCGAGAGTCGACTCCAAAGCGTTGGACTCGAATCCACACAGATGATATGCTGCCACTTTAGACTTTTACAGAAACTAATTTTTTTCGGCAGTCAGGTATGACAATATTAAATCAGTTCAGCACACGCATTAATGTTGCCATTCATGATCACTGGTTAACAATGAACATCACAAGAATCACAAGATGATGTGAATACTGCAATCCACTCTTATTCTTGGACACTAAGGAGAGTTATATGAGAATGTTGTTGAACTCCAAGTCAGCATTCACATACCATTAAAAATAATCAGGGAACTCCACACACTTGGATAGAACTACCCATTAGGCACACTTGTTGGCATATTACAAGGACAAAAAAGAAATGATTATTGATCCAAGGACAAGGAGGGAACATCACACAGCTTTACATATAGGCGAGGCAAAGGTGGAGAACGTGAACGCGACCTTGCTAATGTCTGTAGCAATGTTATGTGCTATTGTTTCTATGTGAATTGTTTAGAATCGACGAACCAACTCTACCGATGCGTCTCACAGCAAATCAGAGTCTGACTCGGAGTCGACTCGTAGATCTTTCGAATCGAGCAAAGCGCAAGGGTCTGGTGTAGTTTAGCTCAGCTTTAGCCGCTGATATTGTTTCCCTTTAGTGTTTTTTATTCACTGTGTTTATCTGCGGCCTTGTATTTCTCGGTGTTGAGCTGTCGGTGTGAGTTTGTGTTGTGCAGTGTGTGTTTTTTTTTTACTGTGTGGTGTGTGCGCGCCTGGTGTGTTTTCTGTGCTGACCCTGATGGAGTGTCCTCACCTCGGCTCCAGCGTGTGTGTGTCTGTGGACGCCACTCGGTTCCCCAACGGCTCTCCTTCCTCCTGGTGCTGTAGCGGTGAGTCCTGTCCGTTAAGGACCGGTGAAACACCAACCTACTGCGTGTGAAAATAACACTCAATTTGATTGTATTTACACTGTTGGCTAACGATAGCGAACGTTACGCCGGTGTTCGGTGAGCTAACGTATAGCTAAGCTAACCGCACAATTAGCCAGCTTTTAACTTCAGCTGAATTTACTCTTATTGTTTGTTATCACACGAAATACTTATCTTTTTTTATCAGCACTGTGTGATTGGTGTTTGTTCGTTAGATGAAACAATTGGGTTGGTTCCATGGCGGAGGGTAATCTATTTATAAACACCGTAAATGATAGATAATGGGGAAAATTAACTCGAAACATTCTTTATATTAAACACAGGCATTTGCTTTTATGCCAGAGTTTGTCTTTCAAAATGTGTTTCTGTGATAAAAACTCAACCTATAAGGAGAGACTTAAAAATCGCATAAGCAGAGCTTTAGTTGATTAAACCGAATCAAAAGGTTGTATGGCACGGTGGCTTAATAAAATGAACGGGATGAATTTACAAAAAAATCATTTATCATGCTTTACCTGTTTTGGGGATGTTTAGACAAAATTATATAAGGAAGCTGCTTAAGAAGTTTACTAAGTGAACTATGTAACAAATTAATATAATACTGTTATAAGCAGCAGTGCTGTAATATAAACAATATTACTGATAGTATTATGCCTGTGATGGCACATTACATACCAAATCCAGGATTTTTTAAAGCACCAATATTAGCTAGACATGTCTACACAAATCCAGGGTACTCGTAATGATCGGATGACTTATAATAATAATAATGTGTCTTTTTCCCAGTTTGCCGGTCAAACAAAAGTCCCTGGGTTTGCCTTACCTGCCTGAGTGTACATTGTGGAAGGTCAGTTTTTGCTTCTGCTCTTTCAGTAACACATTGAGTCCTTTCGTGTGCTTTCATTTTACTTATCAGCTACAAACAAAATACTCGCAGTGATTTTGTCATGCAAACTGTAAATGTATCTCTTTTGTAAGATATGTCAATGGCCATGCAAAGAAGCATTTTGAGGAGATTCAGACTCCAGCAAATTGTCCAAGGAAACTTGAAAAGGAGAAGTTACAGCAGCACTCTGTGTGTATGGATTGCAGCAGTTATAGCACTTTCTGGTTTGTATTATTTCACAGATTCTCTAAAATTATAGACCTGATAGAAGTATAAAATTATTGAATACATGTATACTTCCTTTTCTTCTCTGTTCAGTTACCGATGTGATGACTTTGTGGTGAATGACACCAAACTGGGCCAAGTGCAGAGGATGAGAGAGCATCTTCAGAGTTTAGAAAAGTGAGTACTAGCTTTTTGATGGTTTATGAACCCTCAGTTTCCTCTTTATGATTGCAGGCTGTTTATAGGGGTTGAAGCAGTTTGACGTATTCAACTAATGAATGTATTGCAATAATTAGGGTTTATCTTATTTTCCCTGTCCTGTCTTAAAAGGAATCATTCAGGCTAAACAGTAAATTGTAGAGACAAGAAACTTAATTGATCGATAGTTATCCCTCCTGCTACTCAGTAACAATGAATCTAGTTGGCCTCAAGGGGCGCTACAGCACAGGTCGATGCGTTTGATGCTCAATATCTTAAACTGTAAGGTGTTAAGCCAAAATTAGTTTAGATGGCTAGAAGAAGCCCGAACTGCTATTTGCATTATTTTTGCTAATTTAGCAAAATCTACAAAACATACTTTTGCAAATTAGTCCCTGGGTTTTTGTCTGATTCTTGCCAAATTAGTGTCAAAATTTGTGCCTGAAGTTCATGAATAATAAAAGTCCTAATATTATTCAATCATCGTGAAGCATGAATGGTATGTTCATGGATTTAGTTTCTAGTACCCAGTTAATAGTCATGTCAACTGGCACCTGGGGATGTTACTGTTATTTTCAAATAACCAATAAATTAAATAAAAAAATAGAGGTCTGTTGTATTTGCACTGTGCTGCTTCTCAGTTATGCTTCGCTCAGTCTTGCTTTCAGATAAGTCCCGAGTACATTCTACATGCCCCAGTACTGCGAGTTTTAACTCTCTCTGTCTCTTTCACTCTGTACATATGTGTACATTATATATATATATATATATATATATATATATATATATATATATATATATATATACACACACAGTACTCTCCCCTTGCCCTGCAGTTCAGCTGAGCCACCACTGTCTCTACACACACACTGCTGAACTTAGAGCAAGAGCAAAAGCTATCTACATCAAGAGCAAGGTGTGTGTGTGTGGAGCGGAGATGGGGACTCGGACTCAACTTCAGACTGAAATTGAGACTCTCTTTCAAATGACTTGGACTCATGAGCAATCTTTGTGTAATCATGTAATTTATTATTCTTATTATTATTTTCTTAATGTATATCTTGGTTTGTTTGATGAACTCTCATGTGCAACACATCACCTGCGTGCAGCTACAGATATCAGCACTGACCATGGCAGCAGCAGAATCACCTGCTGGAGCTGAGCCTTTTGTTGTTAAATTTGGTTACAAAATATCCATCCATCCATTATCTGTAACCGCTTATCCAATTTTAGGGTCGCGGTGGGTCCAGAGCCTACCTGGAATCATCGGGCGCAAGGCGGGAATACACCCTGGAGGGGACGCCAGTCCTTCACAGGGCAACACAGACACACACACATTCACTCACACACTCGCACGTACGGACACTTTTGAGTCGCCAATCCACCTGCAACGTGTGTTTTTGGACTGTGGGAGGAAACCGGAGCACCCTGAGGAAACCCACGCAGACACGGGGAGAACACACCAACTCCTCACAGACAGTCACCTGGAGCGGGAATCGAACCCACAACCTCCAGGTCCCTGGAGCTGTGTGACTGCGACACTACCTGCTCCGCCACTGTGCCGCCGGTTACAAAATATACTTCTTATTAATAATTATTGGTTAAATTTTTCTTTTTTTTTTTTTTTTTTAGGCTGCATACATATTTGTAATTATCTGGTTAATTTAGCCAACTACTGTCTATATTTACTATGCTGTCTGCAGCAAAGCACAACCTACCGAATTAAAGGTATAATATTTTTATTCTTGCTTGGTGTTTATTAAAAATATTCAATATTCAAAGCCCCCTCAGTCAAGTGCTAATTCCCCGCATGAGAGTTCACACGCAAAGCACTCTGTGATTATTCCACAGTTCTGTGAGTCAGAGCACAACGCAAACGCAGCTTTCTTTTCGTTTCCAACAGATGTGCTGTGTAACACAGACCTCTACAATAGTTAGGTATGAGATGCCTAAGCTACACAGCAATGTAAGAGTTAGTTATAACTGATGCTATATACAAACAGCTCCAAGGATCCTGTAGTGCAGAAAAAATAGCTAAAATAGTGCAAAATAGAATTGTAAACCTTTTGTGGGTTTCTACATTTTGCATTAAAATATACTTTTAAAAGTGATCATACAGCTGATCCATTTTGATACTGTAGTGTGTGCTAAAAATGACAGTACGGTGCATGATTTAAAGTCACAAGAAATAGAAATGCAGTGATGTGGACAGGGGCCAGATGGCATTCATGTTTTTCAACCTTAAGAGACTTGGACTCGAGCTCAGAGACTTGAGACTTGACTTGGATTTAAAATGACTTAAGAACATCTCTGGTGTGGAAGTGTAAAACCCGCTGGCTTTTGCTGATGGTAGTGAGGCGTGTAGAATATGCTCCATGGGCTGGGCTTATCTCCAGCTGCCAATGGCTGACCAGATCCTGCCCTCCTGTCAAAACGGCCAGAGCTCAGAAGTAAGAAGCTTTTGATGTTAAAGCAAGACCGTGGAACTTAAAAGCGAGAAGAAGCACAGAACAAATACAAAATAAAATTAAATATGGATATATCCTCTTATAAACCTGTTTTTAAAACTCTCAGTATTAATAACAGTCCTCTCCATTTCAAAATTGACACGATTTCTCACTCTAAATTATAGAAAATTATATAAAATATAACATGTACACATGAGATATGATCCATTTTATAAACTGTGCAGTCTCTTAACTACTTTGAGATTACAGCTGTTGTCAAAAAGGTGTAGTATGTAGTAAATGCTAGTTTTCAGACTAGCTCTGAATATTCATCCAGTTACTACAGATTAGGTCTTGATTTAATATGTAGTGCCTGTAGGCAAGTTGTTATTAAAAAATAAAAGTGTTTGTGCTGCAACCTGTCAGTTAATTCATGTGGGTGGAGTCCTTTCAAATGTTTTAGCTACAAATAAATGTATTGTAATGTTCTGAAAGAGCTACTGGGGGCTAAATTAAAATAGAGTTAAATTAACATATCTCTGGCTAACTGCGTTAAATACATAATGTGTCAAATTACTCAAGTCTTTCTTTTGAGAGGTTTTGTCAATAGATTTTGAAATAAGTGCTAGAGACAGATGAACAGATGGAGCCCTTAAAAAAAAACAAATAAATAAAAGTAAAAAAAATGTTTTCTTTCTTTTTTTCCCTTCTTTTTTCAAATCGGAAAACGAAGACCATGTCCACTGCACCATAACTCTTAATGCCTTTGCTCTTTCTTGGACTTCTTTGACTTGACACCTGCAGTTCTTTGGTTCAAATTCATGTAATTTGAAGTAGCTATTATTCTTTCATTAACGCTGGGAACCTTTCGGGTTCCTGAAGTTGTATAATGTCGTTGTCTTATTAAAAACATGTATCTTCATTTTTGTTCATTTTTAGCTTACTACATCATTTGAACACAGCAGTTGTCCTTCACACAGTGTGAACATTTCATGATGAATTGTGGGGTGATGCAATTTGAGAACATCATGTTTTTATTGCTAGAAATTTTTTATTGTAGAGTCTAACATCAGCACACGAGATGCTTAGTCTACCATTCAGCCAAGTGTTCAGCTGCAACCCCTTGTGTAGTGAGACTTGAAGTAGTTGTATAAGACTACTGCGGACAGCAGGCATTAACTGGGCATTGGTATCTTGCTGGTTGTATACCAACATCATTTGTAGCTGATCATACAATTAACAGAAAAATTTTACCTTTCAGCTCTGTGGTAAATCCTGACAGACAGAGGAAAAGAAAGCTGTCGGGTAGTTCCTCTCCTGACAAAATGCCAGAGGATAGTGTAAGTGTGTGCTGCAGTAATTTACATTTGAGCAAGCTGCCTGTGTCTCAGGGGAAGATAAATAGAATTATTTAATTTACTGTGAGTGACATATCTGAATGACGTTTATGATAAATGGGGGGCCCCATGCATTGTTAAAATGTGTGTTTGTTGTTTTGGTAGACAAATATAGCCAAACCATGGATGCTGTCTGTGGATAATAATGCTCATAGGACATTGTTTGTGTAAAGGGTTTGCGTGTTAAGTTTACAATCTGTCCTGCTAGTTACTGTAATTTTCTAGTTAGCTTATTATCATATCTATTTCATGAACAGATGAATAGGGTATAACCATCTATTTAGAAAGCACAAAGCATAAATGTATTTAAGTATATAAAAGTAAAATATACACACATTAAACAGAAATCTATAGTACCTTTTCAATTTACATAGTTTTCAATGTCACTTATCTTTCACTATATATTGTAGGTATACTAATGAAGAACAATTGCCAGAGTACAGTGTACACAAGATTATGGGGCACAAAAAGGTCCCTGATTATGTGGTGCTTTGTGATTATTTACAGCAAGAACAAAAATAGTGTTGCTGATATTGACTCCCAAAAATAGCATCATCTTCATAGTCTAGCATAGTTGGCAGTTGTTGGCAAAATGGTCTGGCAAAAATCATCTTCTGCCTCTCCACATTTTTTATAGCTCAAACTCTAAAAAGAAAAAGGGAAATTCCTATCAGAACACTTTATCAGATTCTACACTTAATTTATTCATGTTCATATTCGAAATGTCTAAATGTTACTGATTTTGTAATGAGAGCAGAAACATTTTCAGTGTGTGCCACATGCATTTGATACTAACGTATTCAGTAGTGAGGTACAGCCTTGTAATTGGAAAGTATAAACGTTTTAACGACATTTTTTATTTTATTTTATTAGGGTGGCTCTCTAGCCCTGTGTGCCACTGGCCTGCGCAACCTGGGAAATACGTGTTTCATGAATGCCATCCTCCAGTCTCTCAGGTAAAAGCATCTCTAGGTCCTTTTCCCTGGGCACCAAGTCATGTGTGTTGAGGTGAGGTGGGAGTGGTTGGCCTGGCTTACAGGACCTGGAATACACTCCAGTCCCTTGTGGAGCGACTGGGCTTAGCTACACAGATGGAGAGCGCGGCCTCTGGCCAGTCAGCTGCCAGTAATGGATGCTGGGCAGCAGCCAGGAGCACTGGGCTGACTGCCTTCTTACCACAGCCAGGCTCACACTAGCTGACCTGACTGTTAAACCACAAGAGTGGGATAAGCCAGAGTTCACATCGGTCATTCAGTTCAAGTTAAAAGCTGGACATAAGCTGACATTAGCTGGGCAAAAATGTCCCTTGGATTACATATAACTTCCTTTAAATTAGTGTATAAATGCCACCCAGTGTTTATTTTGCATACAAATCTCTTATTTTTTGTTACTGAATGACAAAGTATAATAAATTGTACACTTTAGCCTGTGCTTTAGCCTGGACTGCAGTGTACTTACTTAACAGTCTGTACTGTTCTGACTCTGGACCTATGTCTATGAAAGAACACTAAATCTGAACTAAATGCCTCTGTTGGCTCCATTTCACTGTCCCTAATCCATGAAAAAATAACCTTGCCAAAGCTTCAACAGTAATTTTTGCATTATATGTGCTTTCTTCAAAGCTGCTGTCCGAACTGAATAAATACTCAATGTACTCAAAGTCAGGTTATGTGGCCTCTATCTTTGCTACCATGCACTACTTCATTTTATGGTTTAAAGCTGAACTGATCCTTCTTTTCCCCCTAGTAACATTCCGGACTTCAGTAGCTATTTTAAAGACTTGCCAGCAGTGGCGCTGCGAAGCGGAAAAACAGCAGGAAGAAGAACGTACCACACCAGAAGCCAAGGGGACAGCAGTGTGTAAGGTCCTTCTAGTGGATGGGGAAAGTGGGGGGAAAATGCTTATTTTTCTACTCTGATTGTGAATCAGGTAGAGAAACTGTTTAAGGAATGTTGGCTTTTAAAGTTAACATAGTTTTCCTGGTGATTAGTTTGCCATCGGTTCTGAGAATGTCAGTATTGTTTTGTCAGCCAATTTTACAGCTATAGAGTCATTTTAAAATGTTTTGTAAACATTAAGCATTCAGCTTGTCAGTCTACCCATTTAATTTCACAGTGAAATCTGTGCTTCTTTTGCATCAAACAAAATCAAATGATATATTTTTATTATTTTGTTGTCAAGAATTTAGATTTCTAGACTTGGGTTTCATTTCATTTGTATTTAGTATCCTTTTCTGACCTAGTTAGCTAGGTTGTTGCCTGTTTTATTGTAGATTTTTGTAGTAGATCCTAAAATGGCTCAGAAATATAATAGACATTGCACCCATACCCCTCAGCATGCCTTTAGCCTTTTACAAGCTGGAGGACTCAAATGTGCCAGTGGGATTGTCAGCCACAGGGCATCTCCTATGCTCAGAATGCAGCAACAATGTGAAATCACATTACAAAGCAATGATTCTAACTAATCAGACAAACCACAAGCTTTAATTAGGAAACAAGCTGCATGTGTAGGAACTTTTGTAAGTCTTGTTTTTATTTAAGGTAAATCCAGAACTGATGGTGTTGAAAATGTGGCAACAAGAGCTGTTAAGATGTGATTTCATCCTGAAACCGCATACATATATTCTTTGTCTGCTGACAGGTCCCTGGTAGAGGAGCTCAGGAAAACCCTGTGTTCCCTTTGGCAAGAGAATCAAACTGCCTTCAGCCCAGATGCCCTGTTCTATGTCATCTGGAAAATTATGCCAAGTTTCAGGTAACAACTTTAAGCTACTTTCTGTCTACCTTCCAGATAGGGCCATAGTGTGGTCCACAATCTGTTTAGGCTTTGCCTCTTTTAATGGTTCTGCCTTATGAGAAATGTGAAACCAAAAGGCATTAATTTCACAATCCAGCTGTTATATTTGAGAGTTGGTTGCTCACATTGCTGAGCTATCGTCGTTTCATATTTACTGGAACGTGGTCTCTGGTTTTCTTTTCATTAATTTGTTTGTAATCTAACTTAATATACTGATTTATTTTAAGTGCATTTAAATCAATCTCATATTTGCTGAATACTCACTTACATACCTTTTTCAGGGGCTACCAGCAGCAGGATGCTCATGAGTTCTTGCGATACATGTTGGACCACCTACACAGAGAACTACAGGGAAGTAAGAATGGATTACCTGGCCCCAGCCTGATTCCAGACAGGCCTGACCTTACCTCAGACAATAAATGCTGCATGTAAGCACAGAAAACAAATACACACACACACACCAGCAACAACTACAGTTTTTGCTCTTCTGTAGACTGGATCAGTCGCCGATTTTAATTTACTTTTAAGAATGTAACAGGTATTAAGCAATTATTTTCAAATCTAAAAGCTGTACTATGGAGCTCTGTAATGAAGCAGGCACATTTTTCTGCAAGGCAAGTCCCACATCGGTTAGTGGAGAACCAAAGATTAAAGTCACACACAGCAGGGTGCCTCTCGTTTACTGTTCCCAATTATTTTAGTAACTTTTTTTCTTGCATTAATAGCGTCAATGCTAACTCTGCACTACTCAAATATCAATCTCTGGCCAGCACACAGACTGCTGTTCTGACAAAAGTCGCTGCTGGAAGCAAAGCCATCCTGTTGTGATTAAATTACCAGACGTACGTTGAACGAGTGAAGCCCACCACAGGCTGAGAGGCAGCCTAAGTGGATTTGTTTGGGGTATTGAAAAAGCAGAGCTGTGTTGTGGCGTGTTCATTGGGTTGTGTGGAGTGATATGGCAGAGTAATCCTGTTCTGAAAGAGAGGCTGTGGGAGATGGGGTAGACATGCTTTACTGAAAGCAGATTCTGGGGAAGTGATGTTTAATGTATAATGGAAAGTGAGGATGGGTAATATAAACATTTGCATTGAATCTTACAGTGTATTGTGATCACTGAATCACATTGAATCGGTCTGTCCAGACAGTTGCAATTTATTGATGCCTGATTTGTCCATTGTTTATTTACAATTGAGATGTGTTCTTGGTGTTCATTTTGCTGTAAATTTCTCTGGAAGTTCACAAGAAGTTCATATTATCCCCATATTTTGTGGTTGCATGTTGACTGAAGATGGGTATTTGGCAAAAAATATGCATGTACTTTAATCCGTTTCGGTTTCTTTTTCTCTCTTTCAGTAATGGGACCCCCACTGTGGTTACCTCTGTATTTGGTGGTGTGTTGCAGAATGAAGTCAACTGCTTGATATGTGGCACAGAGTCAAAAAAGTTTGACCCATTTTTAGGTGAGTCTTTCCTCCAAAATGTCTCATCTGTATCATTTCAAAAAGCTTTTGTTTACTGAAGTGCTTGCCTTCCAGACCTCTCTTTGGACATTCCCAGCCAGTTTAGAGTGAAACGGACTAAGGACCAAGAGCCGGGGCCAACCTGCAACTTGCATAGTAAGCATTTCTGTTGGATGTTTGGAAAAAATTAATAGACCTTTGCTGAATGGTGGTCTGTGAAGTGTCTAAAGTGTATTTTTGTGTGTGCTGGGTTTGAATTTTACATTGAAGACTGCCTTTTAAGTTTCACTGACCTGGAGGAGCTAGATGAAACTGAACTCTACATGTGCCATAAATGTAAAAAGAGGCAAAAGTCTACAAAGAAGTTCTGGGTTCAGAAACTGCCTAAGGTATAAGGAGATATGCTTCAATACTTCAATACTTATATAATTAAAAAAAACTTTGTGGCTTTAAGCAATTTTTTTCTTCCTCTTATTTCAGGTCCTGTGTTTGCACCTAAAAAGGTTCCACTGGACAGCTTTTCTGAGGAACAAAGTTGATACCTATGTGGATTTTCCACTACGAGGCCTTGACATGAAGCGGTATTTACTGGAGGTAAGAACTGGACATGTAGTTCATTTTTAACTTTTTTAATAATTTAAATTCACTACAACTCCTCTAAATCCTACACAGTAATGTTAATTTTTGTCTGTGTTTGCTCTAAGCCTGAAAACAGTCTTCCTGGGAGTTGCCTGTATGACCTTGTTGCAGTAGTGGTGCATCATGGATCAGGGTAAGAAAACCTCCTTTTGTATAAAAGTTCCTTTAAATTCCCTTCTATATGCATGTTTTTCAGTTGTAAAGATATTTAAATACTAATATATATATATATATATATATATATATATATATATATATATATATATATATATATATATATATATATATATATATATATATATATATATTTCTGTTGTAGTTTGAACACCACTTTGTTTTATCTCTAATCTCACCAGTAGATGGAGATATTGCATTATTGCTTATTATAGTGCTTTGCTGACTTCCTCACATTCAGTTTTGCACTTGCGTGCTCTATCTCTCTCTTTCTTGCCTGTATTATTTATCCATTGTGCTGTAGTACTGCTCAAATGCTGATAGTTTATTTCCTGTTCTGTCTCCTGCAGTGTGGGATCAGGTCATTACACAGCATATGGTCATCACGAAGGCCGCTGGTATCACTTCAATGACAGCACTGTGACTCTGGTCAGTGAGGAGACGGTGGCCAAAGCTAAGGCTTACATCCTCTTCTACACAGAGCAGATAGAACAGGACCAGGCAGCCTCAGAGACTGAGACCAAGCTTTAAACAGCCTTACTGTACCAAGTAGCCTTCAAAGTAATAGCCCACCTCTTCTGCATACATTTCCATGCTCAGCTTCAGTTGGCATTTCACCCACACCAACAACAGAAGAAACCTCAGTAAAACCTCATTGCTGCTTTTTTTTTTTTTAAATAAACATTCCTGTTGTTTTGTTTTGAGTCCAAGGCAGGTGGTCACATTTAAAAAGAATGTTTTGTTTATACTGAAAATTGGTCTAATGAAATGATGGAGCAAAAGGAGAATGCTGCAAATGGTGAAATCAAAAATGTGGTGGTCTTTTACGTTTTTATTTTTTATTTCTTCAGATGATTAAGCCAATCATGTCTCTGTCAGATGCCGACAGTGATCATCAGTTTGATCAGGTCAGTTAGGTTCCACAGAAAAGAATTTATGTAGACTAAACCTCAAATGTTTTCTTACTGCTGTTTTTGGAATAGAAGCAATTCCTCAAAATTGTAATTTACATTCATTTTTGTTTTGTATGGCACTAGTTTACTCATGTAATACCTCCTCAATGTGAAAATGACTTTTAAAATGGAGGTCTATTAGCCCTTGAAAAAAGTTTGTTTATACTGTTTTTAATGACAGTAAGCATAGACTGATTTAAAACCTTATACTGCCATAATGGCTGATAACTTCATGCTGGCACTTACAGAAGTAAAGAGATGCCAGTTGATCAAACCTTGGTCAGTGTTTTTAATATCATAGTGTCCTGAAGTGCAATCAAAAACCTGAATTGTTTTGTTTATTAGCTGGAATGTAATCATGTTAGAGTTATGGTGCTTATCTCGTATATGATCACATCAGAGTTCCAGACATCTGCTCTATCCCTGCTCACAGCCAAATGGACTGGGCATTCAGTGTTCTTGGGTTTTGTTTTGTTTTTCAGGCATATTGGCAATGTTCCTCTCTAGCAATAACTGGAGAGGACCCTAGAAACTGTGTTTGGCAACACTGGTGTTAGGGTATGACAGGAATAGATTTATAAATCACAACCATGACATGTACAGGGTGGGTCATTTATATGGATACAGCTTAATAAAATCGGAATGGTTGGTGATATTTCACAAGAAAAACAATGGTGTGCTTGTTTTTAACGTAACTTTATTCTTTCATGAGTTATTTACAAGTTTCTGACCACTTATAAAATGTGTTCAAAGTGTTGCCTATTGTGTTGGATTGTCAATGCAACCCTCTTCTCCCACTTTTCACACACTGATAGTAACACTGCAGGAGAAATGCTAGCACAGGCTTCCAGTATCCATAGTTTCTGCGGTGTTGCAACAATGCACCGTTGTTTTTCTTGTGAAATTCCCAATAAGTTTGATGTGTCACATGACCCTCTTCCCATTGAAAAAACAAAAGTTAGATCCAAAATGGCCACCATGGTCACCACTCATCTTGAAACGTTTTTCCCCTCCCATATACTAATGTGCCACAAACAGGAAGTTAATCCATATAAATGGCCAACCATGTAGATATGTTGTTTCTTGTCCTGCCAAGCAGGAAGCAAAATGATTGTGAACTTACAAAATGTTGTTTGATTTAACTCACTAAAATGTTTCTGGTGATATGTGAGTAAGCCTGGTGCATTGCTCTCTCCAACTCCTTCCTCCTTTCCTTAGAATTACAGAGTTATAAAAATGTAGGTGCGTTTCAACTTATGCAGATATATGAGATAAGGTTAGCCTAAACACAAGGAAAATCATTATTAGCTTGAGCTTAAAACCCACAGGTCAGCATCTTATTTATTACTAAGTAACTAGAACTGCACCAGCTCTTTCTGCCCCCTCCATTACATTTATCATATTAACTATACTTTAGTGGTGAATCATTCTGAGCAGAGCAAAGTTACTGACATGATGGTCTGTATGTTGAGCAGTTACGTGTGGATCGGGTACAGCAGCACTGCTGGAGTATTGAAAAAACCATGTGCCCTCTGTCTATTAGACAACAGTTTTTGGTCCACGTTGTAGATGCAAAGTCAGAGAGAATAGCTCATTTGTTGCTGCAGTTTCTATTGGTCATTCTCTTGTTCTTCATCTGTGGTCACAGAACGATGATGGATTAATATTTTTGGTTTGTGGACTATCAAGCACTGACACGGGCGATTTGAATTTGCAGTATCACTGGGTCTGATTCACTCTCTTATACATCAGGTCCTAGTCACCTGCAGTGCAGTGACTATTGATTAGGGAGAAGGGGGGCTAACAAAGTATGCAGAGCAACATAGACAACAATCTGTAATTGTAGAACTACAAAGTAATCCGTATATGTGGTAATTGTCGAAGCTGACAACATAAAGGACATACTCACACACATACGTGTGACGTCAGTCCACTGTGTCGTCACAGTGGGAGGAGGTTCCCAGGCACGGCTCTTCGTGTTCTCAACTATAGGCGCGTGGGCGAGTCCTGAGGACGTTGACCGAGCTCACGCGACTGTTTTGTCCCAGCCCCATGTCCCAGTTTCACATGAAACGCTTCTCTTAACCACACAAACATTAGCAGGTACATGTCCACGACGCCCTCCCCCTGTGGTTTTTTTTTTTTTGGTTTGTTGTTTTTTTTTTATTGTCTTTTCCTTGGCGCTCTTGGTGAAATGATAATGAAAGCCAGCTTTGATTATGTAAATAACAGTGGCACGGCGCACCTAAACCCTTTTGTTTTATTTTAATGATACTGCCCGCCCACACACAGACACACCTCCCTGGGCCAGAACAAACAGGACTCTAGGCACACGTGCCGCTAAAGACAGCCTCTCTGACAGACTCGAGAAACAGGACCTCCTTGTGTTATAAGGAGGAACAGCTGTAGAGTGAGAGACTGCACACACAGGTGTCAATCTAAGGCTGCAACACTATCCTCATTAAGTACATATCCTGAGCTATACCGTCTCTCTCTCTCCCTCTTTTTTTCCTCTTTCTCTCCCCTCCCCCTCTCCTCTGGTCGAGCTGTTTGCAGATAAGCTCACGTTGCCCTGTACGCTGTGCTGGAGCGTGCGTTGCGCTTCAGTCGTTGCCTGAGCGCGTCATGACTCAGTGAGAATGAGTCAGAGGAACAGGCTGTCTCTCTCTCTCTCTCTCTCTCTCTCTCTCTCTCTCTCTCTCTCCTTCCCTCCCTTCCTCTCCCCGCAGTCGAGGCAAGTGTGGCACGTAGCAACTCCTAATGATATCAGACTGAGGGGTCACATACATATGCACTGCGTTCTATAATGAAAAACCCAACAAATATGGGATTATTTAATTTCACAATTTTACCACTGAATAATAACAAAGCAAAAACAAAACACAGTTGTACAGAGAGACATGACATAGATAACATCTGTCGATAGACATCTTACACATCAGCACTTAATTTGTCCATTCTGTAGGTCATCCTACACATTCTTCAAGCTTCACCCCTCTTTAACAAGCAGCGTATTCTGTCCATCTTTCTACTGTAAGAACATTCAACAACGTGGGTCTGAAAGGACGTGACGTGGTAATTTGGAGTTAGGTTTAACTTGCATTGTGGTAAACAGAAAATGCAACCAAGTTCAAAGACTTTTGAATATTGGAGGTGTGTATTAATATTTTTTTATTATTTCATTGTTCAAATTAAATGTACTTTATTTACCACAAATGAATGACTTACTGAGAATTTACAAATGTGTGCTGAAATGCAAGTGAATATATATATATATATATATGTGTGTGTGTGTGTGAGTGTGAGGGTGATGTAACATGAAGCAGTCTTTAACATATTTAAAATGTGCATGTACATTACTTTTTCTCCAATGTTTTTAAAGCCAGGCTGTTTGGCTTCTTCTGGGACACTCATGATGGTGCACAAAAAATGGCGCTGTCATATTTTGCTGTTGCCAATGTAAACTATATTATTTTCATGTCAAATTTCAAGTGCATATTTTTTAAACACAAGAATACTTTTCCTGAGCACTCAGAACTTGCTTGTTCCCATGCAAAATAAACATGGGCGTGTTCAGATTTGCACTCATGCTCAAGTTTACCTTGTGTGATTGCAACACAATTCTGTTCTGTGTTCATAGTATTGCTGCAATAAGTTCTTAAGTTTCAATCAGAAAAGGTTATGGGTCACACTGTTACTGCCAATGTTGTCATTTGCATTGGTTAAGAAGGGCACGGTAAACACACCAGATTTAAAACTGACATATAAAGAGTGAACAACAGTTACTGACTACTGAATATATATAAACACAAGCACAAATGCACAGAGGGTAAACGTGAGAAAATGCACCACATATTTAAAGCTCATAATTCTTTTACAAGAGCAAACATACTGCTACTTCAAATGTGCTCTCATTTCTTAAATTAAAATAATGCAATAAAAACCCAGGCTCACAAATATGTGTACATGGAAAAAGCAACTGTGTCTTCAGGCCCACTGTGGAAAATGTTCTATATATACTTTGTTTCGACTGCAGTAATTAAAGGATATTTAAAAAAATTATAATTGTAACATTTTTCAAAAGTTATATTGGTGTTTGTTGTTAGCCAGGTACCAGAATGACCCACTGCCCAGTTCTGGTCTGCCAAAACTGCTCCAGCTAACACCCAACACCCATAAAGTACTGTGAAGTTATTATTATGATTCTATTGTGATTGTACAGGGCCAACTTAGAACTTGTGTCATTTCAACTGGCATAAAGGTTTCTCCTGACCACAACTCAGCACTAACACGATAGCTGAAATCTATTGGTTATCATTATTGCTGGGTTAGGTTTATCCTTTTTCTATTGTTCATATTTATGGCCTTAAAGTCCTTGCTGTTATAGTCACAAATTGCCTTTTTTACTAAGTTGCAACTAAGAGACCGTCAATAAAAATGTACTACTGTTAGATCAATCCATAACAGGCAGTCACATGAGACAGTGTTTTGTTGGGTTTAGATCTAACTCTCCTTCCATCTATCACCCACCTCCTGAGAATGTAAATGTTAATTCCCTTTCTTGATTAAAAAAGCCTCTACTGTGAGTGATAAACACAGGCCACTGTAGTCCAAACATCTGTCTGAGTTCTGACCAGGCAGGAGAGACAGATGGAGCAGCACTGTGTGTGTGTGTGTGTGTGTGTGTGTGCGCGCGTGCACAAGCTTTACACATTTCCATTTTTGACTGTGCCTGCTGTTGTCCTCTTAAAATAACTCCCTTTCTTTACGACCTTATATGTGCAGGGCTACTGTGTGTGAGGAAGAGCCTGGGAAGGGATCGTGTGTCCAGGCTATGCTGAGTAGAGTGCAACCACCATTGCTGTTGCTGTTGCTGTGCCTGTGTGTGTATGTGTTTGTATGTGTGCAGGGAAGGGCATGGTGCAAGTGTGTGCAAGGGCATGTGTGTGCAAGTGTAGCAACAGGCCAAATCTCAGCTTGGGTTAGAAAGATCCATTAGATCCTGACTTTCTTTTTTTGTTTTCTCTTGCTCTTTATAATGCATCTCATTGATCTGAACCAGGAGTGCCTGCTCCATCTCTTCTCTTTCCTGGATAAAGACAGCCGCAAGAGCCTCTCTTTGACCTGCACACGTCTCCGAGTTGTCTTCCTGGACCCCCACCTGTGGTCCCTGCTCCATTTTCTCTCCCCATGCGAGTTGAGGAAGGATAACTTTGTCCTGGGTTCCTCTCTCCGGCACCTCTGTATTAGCTGGCATTCCAGCAGGGTCAAAGTTTGTAACATAGAAGATTGGATGAAGACCACATTCCAGAGAGACCTGTGCAGCAAGCATGAAAAACTGGTCAGCCACTTCCTGGAGCGTGTTTGCCATATGTGAGTTCTTTTTTGTTTTGTCTGAACTTCATCCCCCACTGTTTTCATCACCATACCTTTGATCTCCCAGATGTTAAGCAGATATAAATAGTAGTAGCAGAAACAGTGGGGTTTTTGCACGTATTAAAGATCTTAAAGGCTTTTTATCTGGGGAAATTTTCTAAAAATGATCTCAGTAAAGGTACGCCATACATTAGAACAGGGGCTCCTAAGTCTGGTCCTGAGGTAGTCCCTGCCCTGCAGCTTTAGGAGCTATCTTGTTAACACACGCACTTCAGCTCAGGAAAGACGGGTTAATAGACATATTGTGAGGGTGGACAAAGTGTAGAAAAATCCCAATTAACCAGAAAGAATCATACAGCCATGTTTTTGTCTAAATATTAAGAATTATTTCGGACAATTAATTTTAAATGATATTTATTTTATTTGTCTAGGTCATACAGTAACAGTGGAAGCAGAAATATCTGACTGTCATGTTTTCAACCTACATGTTTTCAACATTGTGATAATTTCACTGCCACTCCTTAATTTTAATTTAGCTGCAACAACAATGTCCGGTTCATTAGATAAACATTTAAAACAAGAAACTCAACATTATGTAGTGACTCTAAGCTGCAGGCTGTTTCATATTTTTACTTGACCACAGTAAAGTAAATAATGAGAAGACAAGATGTGAATGCACCTCCTGGTTTAATGCTATTCTTGTAGGAATGTAACACTGCAACATATCATATATCAACGATTTTGTACTGCAGAGCATTATGCTACACGTGACAAGAATGGTAATTTAGTGCTGGTGTGTTATCTTGCTGGCATATTAGACTGTGGCTAGATTTTTAGACTGAGAATGATTAAAGTTTTTGTTTCCAGTATTATATTTGTGCAGCCAAGTAGCTCGTTATTAATGATGTCTTCAATGGTCTCATGTTTAACCCATCCTGGACCCCCTTCTGAACCTGGAGAGCATACGTGGGTAGGGCCAACATTTAACTCTTTGACAAAACTTGCTGGTACCCAGTTGAGCTGCCCATATGGGCCCCACATGGGTGTGTTTCCTGGGATTTTTGGTTGGAACATAGACAATAACTTAGATGATATATATGTAATTTAATCTTGAATTTCATTATGAATAAAAATATATGCATGGCAGTCAAGCACCAGGACTAGAAACCACTTCATAATAATGTACCAATATATCAGGTATCCATCTGAAAGTGTAATAACTGCTTTCTCAAGTAAATGTAGCAGTTTGCCCATGGCCCAATTTTGTCGAAGCCCCTGTGAGACTGTCACTCAAGCTCTCAGTGTTAACTTTCTTCTTCTGGAGAAAGAAAATTTAAAAAGAAGCATCTATATCATTTTGCCCCAGGAATTCAATTATTTTTCCTCATGATGGTTTTGGAGAGAAGATTGAAAATGGCTGTCAATCATATATATATATTTTAATGTGAACACTATGGTAAACAACCAAATTTTCCAGCAGGTTCAAATAAATGTACTCCACGGTAGCACTCACTGATCAGTCTTAGGAGGAGCAGCTCTGAATTGGAATGGCATGAGGATGTCATTTGTGTGCCTGCTGGAATAAAGTGCGTACTTTAAGGAGCGGAAACTCAAAATGACTTGAGCATGAAAGCCGGTCCGATTTAACTGTGTAAACCCACCAGAAATGGTCTAACGGTTTCCTCTGCTTTGTCCCAAGCTCTAATCATAAGCATACTGAGGGTCCAAGAGATGTCATCTACTTAAAGTAGAGTATGGAAAAGTCTTGCCTTTCTTCATCTTGTTTAACTTGGAGACAGAGAAAGTATTTCCCAAGGTTCTGAATGACGGAAGGTCTAAGGGGTGATGTGTCGTACTCTGAGATGAATTAGCTGCTGGAGCTTTAATGAGGGTGTCTGCACAGTTTCTCTTATGTTGTCCATAATGACTGTAGACTCTGCACTAGTCTGTGACTAAGCTTCATTGCACTGTCACACAAGATGGTTATAGAGGAGCAGTGATGTCTCCACTAAAGCTCCAGAAGATGGACAGACTCTTAAAGCAACCTCACACAGTGCGGCCATGACTCAAAAACAAGAGACCAAGTGCCTTTGCTGAGGACTTGGAGAGGAAAAAGAGCAAAAGTTAGATGAGGATAGAGTTCTGTGTCTGAACAATGGCCAAGGAAAATGTCTTGAAAGAGAGAGAGAGAGATAGAGGGGGAATTAGAGAGATCTAAAGTGTCTAGCCCCTCCCCCGTCTGCTCCTCTCTCAAGATTTACATTTGGCAGGTTAAGTCTACAATCGCCTCTTTGTTGATGTGGGTGGAATGCACGTGTCACAGTCTCTCTCTCTCTCTCTCTCACTCTCTCTCTCTCTCTCTCTCTCTCTATCTCTCTCTCTCTCTCTCTGTCTCATACATGAACACACTGATGCTATAATGGCGACATATTTCATCAGCAAAGGAAAATCTATAAAACACTGAGTGCTCTGGGAAGCTAGTTTTAGATGTTGTTATTAAGTTCATAGAAAGATCCAATTTGATTTCTCATAACAGTGTCTAGATCCATTTCCATTCAACTGACTTTAACTTAAAATGCATCTGTATGGCTGCTTTGCTGCAAGGAGACTTCATCACAGTCCTGCTAATCAATTTTGACTGTTTACAATAACACTTTTACTTAGGGTATTAAAAGTATACAGCGTTAAAGTCCTCTGTGTTTTGTGTCTTGCACCTTGTCATGACTTATTGTTTTGTAAATATTACTTGATGATGTGTAACTTGTAAAAATAGAGAGCTGTACATCAACGCAAAAAGGGAAAGCTCTATGCCGCAGACAGAATGACTGATGAAAATTATATAATGGTGTGTCAAATGAAAAATAACATGCCTCCAAACAGACCATTTAGAAAGAAAATAAAAAGCCCAACTGTGTTTGACCACAGTCTTCTGCTTCACGCAGCTGTGTTCTGATACTCTTGGCTTGGACTGGTTGTTAGGTTGGCCAGGTTTTGGGCAACCCATGTGATTTTTTGTGTATTTTCAGTTATTCCAGATACCATGGCAACATTTTTATGGCAGAGGGTCCCAAACACCAGGCCATGGGTCATTTAGTACTTGGCTCAGCAACTATTGCTTAGAGAAGTAGCAGCATAATTCCTGAACACTTTTTAAAATGCTCAGATTATTTTTAATAGCATAATCATTATTGCAATTAAAACATAGTGATTTCATGATTACTGCGACCCTGAAATGGATTAAGCAGCATAGAAGATGAGATGAGATGAGATGATTTTATGTTTATTAGAATCATTATTTATATTTTAATAATAGGAGTGTGGTGTGTTCTCGCCGTGTCCGCGTGGGTTTCCTCCGGGTGCTCCGGTTTCCTCCCACAGTCCAAAAACACATGTTGGTAGGTGGATTGGCGACTTAAAAGTGTCCGTAGGTGTGAGTGTGTGAGTGAATGTGTGTGTGTCTGTGTTGCCCTGTGAAGGACTGGCGCCCCCTACAGGGTGTATTCCCACCTTGCGCCCAATGATTCCAGGTAGGCTCTGGACCCACCGCGACCCTGAACTGGATAAGTGCTTACAGATAATGAATGAATGAATATTATAATAATATTACACAAAGTGAAAATGCTGCAGCCTGTATTTGCCCCAATGGCCCTGAAGAGGCAGTTGCTTTTCCCTCCAAATATTTGTCCATAATCATTTCAGATTGACTGCTAAACTAAGACAGGTACATTGCAAGTACAACAAAGAATGGAACACAAGCACTGAAGATAAACCTGAATATGCAAAACAGAGTGAACACATCCATCCTGCACGAGAGAAATTATGTGTTTGTCTGCTGACATTAAAATAATATAATGTACAGCAATAACAAAATATAACAATGCCCCATTTTTGGGTTTTCAAAAATCTATAGGAATGTTCTTCCACAGTTAGTTTCATTTTCTGCTTCTTATGATCAAAGTACTCCCACATACATTTGCTTTATTAGTAGATTTTAATTTTCCCCAGTCTCTCCAAGAAGAATGTTTTAAGTGCAGTTTATCTGATGTGAAAGATTTGGAGCTATACAAAGTTTAGTTAAAGTCCCATTTTCTTAGTATATTTTCAATAGTGGATTATCTTACATTTGATCTCCTTAATGGCCATTTTTCCTGGAAATTATATAAAGGAAGTGTGGTCACTGACTTTGGCACAGTATTCTGAAATCAATAAAACAATGCAGAATGCCACCTACAGTGTTTTTATTCATTCTCAACCCATACAGGGAAATGTCAATCAGATTTGCTCCTGATCTTACACACCAAGATAATTTTTGAGAGAGAGAGAGAGAGAGAGAATGAGAGAGAATGAGTGAGGACTGAGCAAATTACGGAAGTGCAAAATTGCCTGATGGTCAGGCTGCTTTGTTGGATAAATGCCGGTGCTTTAAAAAAAAAAGTGAAAAACAAAAGGAGGGTGGTGCCATAAGAGGAGGGCATGGTTATGTAACAGGGAATGAGGCATGTATATGTGCTATGTTTACTTTGCTCACATAAATATATCTCATGCTACAGGACAATGACCAAAACCAACAGAAATCAACCCTGTATAAAAACCTACCAATCCATTGCATTGCCAGACTAGCTCCTCCTTTCTCCCCATGTGATCGCCTTTTGGGCTTTCTGATGTCATCAACATCCAGTACTAGTAATAAATGTAGGGGCACGTGTTGTGTGCTGCCCCATGTCCAGGGTTATTGGGACAGGACCATAACAGTCAGAGGCTACTGGAATGCATTTGGCCTCACGTGATTAAGTGGTAAGATTATGTAAGCTTTTATGTAATCCACATCAGTAAACATGAATGACATCCCAAAGCTGCAGCCATCAGGTGTGTGTGTGTGTGTGTGCGTGTGTGTGTGTGTGTTTACACATATGTGTGTGCCTACTATCCCTGTGCACGTCCAGCAGCAGGCTGCAGCACTTCCACTAAGACAATGGGGCAGAATGCAAGACAAACCTCTTCAGTTTTGTGCAAACATCCCCTGGAATATTTTAACGAATGTAACCTGGTGGGAATAAACAGGAAACATATAATGTGGCCTGCTCAAAAATAATAGTATGTTTAATATTTCATTGGGTTTTTCCCCCAAAATGATAAATTCAGTAAAATTGCACTAAATTGTACAGGCAACTGCAATATTTAAGTGTGTTCCTTGTAAAGGAGTTATTAACTTATTCAAAACATTTGGGATACTAATAAGTATCTAACTAATAAGCTGATAATATTTTGTCATTAAAAATAACAAACAGTTTGCTCTAAGCTATTATCAGAAAAATACAATTAATTGCTTAATTAAAATTGATGCTGAAGGTATTTTATAGAGAAACAGTAGAACATTTGTGTTACATCCCCTTCCCCTGGAAAGCACACACAACACTATGGTTAGTTCGGGTTCCTGAACTGTCTCCAAAATGTCTCTGTAGTCAGTGAAATCAGAGAGTTATGTCAGTGCGACTGTTATTTACCGCCCCATTGACACCTGGCTCAGATCAGACCTGTCTGCGTTGGAGTGCCTGTCAGTTGATATTTCCACTGATCAACCAAGAGCTTTCATCATGCAGACAACTCACCACTCTATTTTCACTCCAAAGTGAAATGCAAACACAGCTTACAAGAAAGATGTGCCCAACTCAGAGAGGTTTCTCCTCAAAAGGAAAAAAAAAAAAGAACAACAAAATTTAATCTTTCACAACTATACACTGCAAACAAAGAGGCTGAATCCAAGATAAAGCTCCTCAGGCATCTATTTTTCATACAAACATTTCTCAGCTATGTACAATCCTTGTCATTTATATTTTCTTCACCATTTCCAGCTGTAAGAACATGTAGAATCCTAATGGGGTGTGGCTGTTCTGACCTCCCAAATTGCCCATGTCCCCTGCTTATGCCAATTTTTCAAATGATGTAAAAGGTGTTTAAATATCTGATCCACAAAAATTCAGTTTTATTATAATTTTGAGGAATATAGTGCATTTGATATACATGGAATCTACCTACCTAGAATCATTGGGCGCAAGGCAGGAATACACCCTGGAGGGGGCACCAGTTCTTCACAGGGCTACACACAGACACACACATATGAACACTTTTGAGTCACCAATCCACCTACCAACGTGTGTTTTTGGCCCGTGGGAGGAAACCAGAGCATCTGGAGGAAACCCACGCGGACACAGGGAGAACACACCAACTCCTCACAGACAGTCACCCGGAGCAGGAATTGAACTTGTGCGACTGCGACACTACCTGCTGCACCACTGTGCCGCCCCTCCTTTAAATCAAAATAACTCTTTATGAAACACTATAGTGTAGTAGAAAACACTGCTGCCTTATTGAGGTTTGATTCACAAGCAGGAACACCATACTACCCCAAGAACCCTAACACTATATTTGCCTATATTTAACATGACTTAACTGTAACACACTCTGGATAAGAACATCTACCAAATATGAAAATGTCCTCAATTAACCTCAACTATGACCCTCTTTTTCTTAAGGTGTCCAAACCTGCTGTCCCTGACCCTGTCTGGCTGTGGGCACATTACAGATCATGATGTCATCCGTGTACTCCAGAGCTGCAGGAGGCTCCAAAGTCTGAGTCTGGAGAACTGCTGCCGGGTGACAGATGCTGTCCTGCAATCTGTAGTGTCCCATGGCAGTGGTCTGCTGGAGGTCAGAGTGGATTTTTGCAGGAACGTCACACAGAGTGGACTGCAGGGCGTCAGGCAGAAGAGGCCAAGTGTCCGGCTGAGTGCAGACCGCAGTGCAGGAATGATCCCAGACTGCCAGCCAGAGGAGAGACTAAACATAAGAAAAACTCTGCAGAAAATCCTTGTGTTCTCTTAAAGAAATTTAATCTTTTTTTCTTCAGAGCAGATATGAATTGTACCGTCAACACTCCTACACATCTCTAAAAAAAATTTATATCTAAAAAAATAAATAAAATTATGTTTTTCTACTTTTTAAAACTTTTTACATATGTTTGCTGTGATCTGTTATTGTAATTTCAAATGGTGTGAAAAAGTTTCTAGCCTACATGTTTCATGTTTTTCTTTTTGTCTTTTTTTTCTAATCTGTCAAAGACTTTTAAAGCATATTTCTACCAGTCATTTTTAATTGTCCTGTCAGAAATGTCTTTCCTGTCTCTCAGTTTTCATTACGAGACTCTGGCTCGGCTCTTTTAAGTAAAAGCAAAAGAGCAACTTCTTTTGTCTTAAACTGTCAAACTCCACAATGAGCCCCACTCTGATGACTTAAAACAGTGTAAACCAGGAAAATTCCAAACTGCATACAAGGATATTCAAACGAATGCTTCTTCCAATATATCAGTAATTTACGAAGATTGTGACTCATATAATTTAATTTATATTTATATAACTTATTAAATGGCCTTACTCTGAATGCATATGCCACATATTTTCTTCTTTTTGTTCATTTTAATTTGGTGGGCTCAAGACCAAAAACAAACAACAAATAAGTAAGTTTTGTTCAATTCGGTTTGAAATGAACATTTTTTTTATTTTACATAAGTACATTTTCCTTTCAAAATGATGATAAGTATTTGTTCTCAGGAAGTGGGCCAAAACTAAAGTCCTAATGAAAGGGTGCGTCTGGGTCAGTAAATCGTTACGTGGACGGCAGTAATTGAATAAAGAAGCTATGTGCTCCTGTAAAACCTCAGGTTGTGGCTGTGGACATAGCTGCTGTGGATATTGGCCGCGGTCCCAGTCCAGTTGCTCCGGGCTGCTTCACTAAATCCCGGCTCCCCGGCCGACTGTCTCCCTTCACCCTGCCCGGAGCTCGGGGCCCTGTGTTGAAAGTCTGGAGCTGCGAGAGCGCGCGCGCGGGCTGGCGAAGAGAACCGCAGTGACCTCTGTGCGCGCGCTCGGCCGGGTCTTCTCAGGGCGCGCTGGCACTGAGCCACACACGCGATTACTCACATTATGTAAAAGAGTTAGAGGCGTGTGGAAGTAGGTTGGCCGGTGTCTGCGTGCTCCACGTGACCGCACGGCGCGGAATGCCTGCACTACAGCGCTCCGACAGGATGGGGGCGCTCTTCTTATCTTCCCCAAAGCATAAAGCCCTCTATCAACTCTGTACCCTACTGCCGCTCAGCTCCGGAGCATAGAGGCTCAGTTACTGTCTGCTTATACATCAAGTTCACACTAAACTGGTCACGGTCTTTTTTTACGGTGCTGCAAACTTACAGCTCAGTCGGTGGAATGACGTTTTCTTGACACTGGACACATGCACCAAAAGAAAAACTTCAGAACTATGAAGCACCACATCTGAAATGTTGCAGTGACAGCTCATGAGGAGCAGATGATTTTCCAACTGTAAAAAAAAATGATACACACATGTTTAGGCCATTCATTTACACTTAAGACTGTCTCCAAAGCTGACATGAGGGCAAAGCAGACAGAGAAATATATACATTCATTGGACAATGAAATGCAATCCTCTTTAATATCATACAATAAAACCCATTAAACATTTAGCCGTTGATTCAACGTTGAAATAATGTAATGACTGCCGTCTAATCAACGTTCTCTTAAGGTTGAAAATGAAAGTTGGAAAGACGTCCAAACACAGACATTGAAAAGACGACTATTAGACGTATTTTGTACGTCCATTGACGTTATTAATTGGTTCCGAAATAAATTGCTTGTATAAAACGCATTTTGGACGTCCACTGACGTTATCGATTGGTCACCACTTAACTTATTAAGATGGATTTTGGAAGTCCATTGACGTTTAAAATATGTCCTTGACGGACAAACTACTTTTAGACCTATTTTGAACGTTCCTTGTTTACTGGGAAAGTAATTAAAACTAATGAAAACATTTACTTAGGCTAGCGTTAAGTAACTGTTTCTTATATTGCTTCAGTGTGATCTTTTTGTAAATCAAGGAAAATTGCTTAACTCTTAGTGAAGCATGTTGAGATTTTTTAAACATAAATGAAAAAAAGGCTATTATGTTACTATGTTATTGCTGTAACTGGTTGACCAAAAGTGTTTTTGAATTTGCTATACACACAATGTTCAGACTTACTACTACCTTGTAGCAGACTTCATTTTAAGGCAAATGGCATCAGGATGCCACCTCACATGAGTCAAAACGTCCTATGTCATCAGTTGAACAGGAACACTAGTAATGCTCCAGAACTATTAATACAACAGCATGTATACCAGTAATACCTCAGAAGGAATACCAGTAATATATGAGTAATAATCATGAACGTTTGCCAGTGTTTCTTGTAGTTCTTCAAAAGGCACACCAGAAATAGTCTGGTACAAATAGTAGTAGTAATCTAGGTTGTTGCTGAGTGAGTTTGAGCTAAAGTTGGTTATGTAATATCTATGAATGTGCTGAGGAAATTATCTGTACACTGGTTGTTTGTGTCTTACTTCTGTTAAGCTCCATTTTTGGAGGCCTTTACCATTTCCTAAGAACTCCAGAGAACAAGTGAAGCCATGAAACGAAAACAGAATTCAATGAACTGTGATTGCCTGAATTTCCAGTCAGGTATTTCTTTTGTTGTGGATGCCAATCCACTCCCAGAAGTTATGTAATCACACAGGTTTTTAGATAGCCAGATAAGGCCATGTGTTTGGCGTCACAACATGTGGACCTGAGAGGAATTACAGAGTGACCAAATTGTCTCCTGCTGATGGCTGGATAGATTACATTATCTACACATATTGCTATCGTGTGGACAATTTTTCCAACACCCTCTCCCATGTTTCTCATTCTGCAATATCTCAACACGCATTTACTTTTCCAAATAAGAGTGGACAAAGCAGCTGGCTTTCTGAGATTGTCCTTGACCTTGGGCAGGAGATGCAAGAGGGACACTAGTGGTGGAGGTTTTATCCCAATATGCAGTTGTTTCTTTCTGGAATTGCTAATATATATATATATATATATATATATATATATATATATATATATATATTCGGGAATTGCACATACAGTTATATACAAAAGTGAAGTTGCACATGGTCTAATGATTTTCAAAGTGAGAATAAATATATACATTACAACACACACATCTGTTCTACTATCTAATACCTAATTTATCTTTTTGAATATGTCTGTATGTCTGTCAAGTATCTTAATGGAACTCAGCCGAAAATCTTCCAAAGGCTCTGAGATCAGTTGCTTGAATAAAGTGATTAAATATATAAATATTAAATCCCTAAGGAAACTGTGCTACATTTTTTTCACTATTCAGGTGTAGTCAGTGGTGTAGAATTACAAGTTCCAGGTGGGCTGCACCATCTGTAGATTTCTTGAGGCATGTCCAGCCTATGGCTCCAAACACAGACAAAAGTGTTAACATGTCTCCACATGTGGGCATAGGCATTTGGCTGCATGCTCCCTCTATAGCTGTGCGTCAGAGCAGCATGTGTCTGAATGAGCTTTTTTTTCCCTTTAAGTCCTAAAACTGGCACGTGAATGTGAAAGTCATTCTCTGCACATTTTTAGTCTGTGATGTAAAGTTTGCCTGTAGGCAGAGCATAGAACCACCCAAACGTTTGTACAAGATGAAACCACCATGCATGTATGGTTCCATATGTCTTCTGTTCAGAAAAATCTAAAGAATTTTTCTTATTTTCATGTTTGAAAGTCTGACAAGAAAAGCAAAGTTTCCAAAATGGTTCCTGCCTTGGAGACATAATTTTAAAGAAAAAATGTTGTTGGTATAGAATCTTTAGAATTGTATAGAACTAATAGGTTCTTTAAACTTTAAGGAATGCTTTTCCAAACCTCCTTTTTTTTTAGAAAATTCTTTTCTGAGAGCTACACATCTTTTCAGGCCCACATGAGTCAAATATTTATGATATCTTTAAACTAAGTATCAAACTTATATTTTACACTTATTGGATTTTTTTTACATTCTTATGCAATTGGATTTTCTTAACTTCTCAATATCTCCTGAAAATGAACAACTGGTTCTTATTGACTATTTTGACTGGAAACAGAAGTTGTCTCGTTTGTGCACAGCATTGTATGAGGGGTTCTTTGGAAGTTATTAGGCCCAAAAATAGATATTTTTTTGTTTTCTGAAAGGTTTTCTCATTGATGCAATAATGTATCATATAGAGTAAAGGACAGCAACTACAAAACAACCTTTGTATCTGATTACATGAATTTCACACTGTAATGTAACTTCTGGTAGAGCATGTGTTGTGCAGAGCACCATACACATGACATGTCAATCTTATCTCATCACATTCTGCTTCTAGGCAATAGACTTTACGTAAATAGTCTTTCATATTCTCTCTCTCTCTCTCTCTCTCTCTCTCTCTCTCTCTCTCTCTATTTCTCTGTGTTCCTGGGTGGAATGCAAAGGCAACTGAGGCCACAAGCTGGCTTTTTTTTTTTTTTTTTTTGAGAAATGTTGGTGGGAAGTCACGTTGTAGTGAGCCTCACAGGCTGAGCGGAAAAGGAGGGGGCTGATTTATGTCATCCAGGAATCAGTGCTGCTTTTTTACACCCTCACAGCCATCGTCATTCCCATCACATCTCCAGTGCACCGAGCCTCCTGAATATTTCACAAGGTCTTTGTCTGTCTGTGTCAATTCATACAATTTTGGTCTCTCTCTCTCTCTCTCTCTCTCACACACACACACACACACACACACACACACAGACACACACACACACCTCTGTGCCCTGAGTGTCCTTGTGGACTATTGTGAATTCATACAGACTGCGGTAAGTGGTATCTATGGGACTGTGTAGGTGTTTGTGTTTGGAGTGGGTGTAGTGTAGTGGGTACTACCGCAGCCTTATATGCAGCAGACTAGGGATCGATTCCCTGCCTGGGGTTAGTCTGCTGCGCTACACCAATAAGAATCTCGAGCAAGACTCTTAACATTACATTCACCTACCTCTGTAAGGTGATTAGAATTGTAAGTTGCCCTGAATAAGGCCAAATGCCATTAAAGTTAATGTCTCTGTGCAAACTGCCCTTACATATCCCTCACAGGTTAGGACTCTACGACTCACAGTAAAAATTAAACTGTTAATTTAACACCTATAGATGTGAATTTAACTCCCATTTCAGATAACATTTGGTCCCACTCAAAAATAGTGTTAAATTTACTCTATGGATAGTATGAAATTTTAAGAGCAAATTCAACTAAAATGTAGTTAATTTTAACACCAAAATGTGTAAATATATTTAACACTTGTTTAATCACATTGCACAAAGAAAAATAATTACAGTTCAGAGTTCATTTAAACTGAAAGTGTTATAAATTGTCACTTAAATGTGTAATTATATTTAACACTACAGAAGTTGCATTTAGTATATTTTATCCTCTCTAAAGTGTAATTCTTAAAAATTAATTGAGATTATTTGACGTCAATAATCATTTAAACAAAGGTAAAAAAGAAAAAGAATCCTAAATTAACACCCCCTACACAGCCTTTTTATGTCTGCCTTATTTAAAGCTGTGTAAGTTTTAATATGAGATTTAGTAATCATTTGTGTTAGGTTTTATGTATAACAGTAAATCATTAGTTTAACGTCATAAACGACATAAAATAATATCTTAAACCAATATTTTGTGGAAATACATTTTCTACATAGATCGTCTATTACATGTTTATGTCAAATAGCTCGGAGAGAACATGAGCATAAAGACCAACACGTAAACGTGGAAAATGCGTCTGAGTGTAAACGGTGCACCATTTAAGGTGGACCACAGAACCAGCGGAATGTACCCAATTCGTTAATGTGGACCGAGGCTCAGAAAGGAACTTTGAGCACGCTAATATAATTGCGGTACCATTTAAGGTGGAACCGAGCGCTAAAATGTAAACTGCCGTGACATTTAAGGTGGAACGCGGTTCAGAATCGAACTTCCCCCTCATTGCAACGTGTGAGGGGCCTCTCGACTATGTTTACTGCACCATTTAAGGAGGAACATAATAATAAAAGGTAAACTGTTACTGGAACGAGGCTCAATGTAACATCCACACATTTTAAAGTACGAGAGGGCATTCGAATACAACTGTTTTTAGGGTTACATTTAAGTAGAACTTAACGCAAAAATCTACGCTAAACTGCTGCATCGTTTAAGGTGGAGCAGAGCGCCAACATGAAAACTGTTTCATAGTTTGGGGTGTAACCGCACGCTAAACTCTACACAGCTGCACAATTGAAGTAAACTGAAGTCTCTAACCAGATAGAATGTTCTTTTTTATGAGACCTTTTATGTTTAAAACAGAAGCAAAAAGACCAACAAAATGTCCAACAACTATGCTGCTAACGGAAAGCTTTACACTACCACAACACAAGACTTAATTATGATCCCAGTTAGCGTAAATACAACTCAAAAATGATCTCAAGTTGGAAAAAGAAACGCTATTTACGGTTTAGAACATAGGTTAATTACCAAACAGTAGCACTTTGAAGCCAGCAAACAGGACACTATTTAATATTGAGCTTTGCACATTTTTAGACGTTCTTGAGCAGTATAAAAGTTCGTTTTAAATTCTAAACAAAATGTAACAAAAAATACTACAGTTATACAGAATATAAGTGAAAAAAGTGTATATATTCATAAGCCCATTCCCTGGATACTTTTAAAGAACTATTGCACAGAATATGCCCCCTCCAGGGTGTATTCCCGCCTTGTGCCCAATGATTCCAGGTAGGCTCCGGACCCACCGAGACCCTGAACTGGACAAGCTCTTACAGATAATGAATGAATGGATGCACAGAATATATTGCACATTCAAAAATAAAACAGAAGTGGAATTAAACATTAGAATATTATTCAGTATTCTATTAGAGTCGATGCCTGTGTGTGTGTTTTGACACACAATAAAATGTACTACAATTAAATGACTACTATTTAAATGAAGAAAATATGTTTAATCTGTTAGATGTACACATAAGTTTAAAAAGCTTTTATCTGTAATGTATAACTGTAATTCAAAATTCAAATTATTCTCACACTATTTTGTCGTTTTATGCTAATTGTTGCACTTTATTAAAAATATTGTATCCAAAAGTTTTTGTTTTACACAATTTAAAGATGGTGATTTTAATGTTAGCAACATGAATGTGGCATATTAATTCTTAGTTTTTATGTTTATTTATTTATTTTTTTAGGTTAAGTTAATTTTTCTCATTTTTTAAAATGACGACTGTCACACTCAACAGTTACCATAAAATGACATGAGAGCAGGAGAATGTTTGAATTTTGAATTACAATAATATGTTACACAAAAATGCTTTAAAACTTATTTGTATAACTAATACTTCAGAGAAATTGACCAAAAAAATTAAAAAAGCAGGTAATATTACTAGAGCTCATTAAGCTTGACCTGAAAAGGCTTCTTGGGAGAACACACCAACTCCTCACAGACAGTCACCCGGAGCGGGAATCGAACCCACAACCTCGAGGCCCCTGGAGCTGTGTGACTGCGACACTACCTGTTGCGCCACCGTGCTGCCCAGTTCTGTTCCAACATACTTTTAATTTTTATACTTGAGTAAATGGAAAAGCATTGTTCCTGTTAATTATTTACAGAGAAGCATATATATAAATACAGCTCAGTCAACAGGTTAGAGTACTTTTTTATAAAATATCATCAATTGAACTGTTCTCTGGGAAGATACATTTATTTTTGAAGCTTTAGGGCCCTATGTGTTAACAATTACTATTCATTGTAGGGTGTGTAAAAGATGTCCTTAGTATGGTAAAAATATATTTTTATATATCTTTTATATATATTTATATTAGGTCAGAAAATATCTCAGAGCTCTATTGAACCCGATTTCTGCTCTAACATCAGACTTTGTAACGTTGCTAGCTTTTATTCATCCATGCTTGTCCAGGACTGCTTTCTTTCCTGGTGTAAGTGGGGTAGCACCAGTCTAAATCAAACAATGTGACTCTCTTTGATTCAAGATGAATTGTGAGCAGGCTTTTTGTGAAATTAGTAAGCCAATAAAAACAGCCACATATCTGCAGACACAGCCCTTTGGTCTGGCAAAGATACTGAGCAGATTTATATTCAGAACGGCAATACATGAGGATTATCATACTACTCCAGTGTTGATCTTGTATCTTGAATATTGTACTTTTTTCAGATCCTCCTCACTTCAGCAGTAGGAAGAAATCTCAGAGCTTAGAACTGTGTGCTGAAGACTTAAAAAGTCAATGCACACTAAACGTGGTAACATTTCAAAGCAAAGCAATCTTACTGAGCATGGCCTTGCTTCAATCGGTAATATCATTTCAATGACACCAGGAACCACAATGTAGAGCTGTGAGATAGGCATAATAAACCATGACTGATGTAATTCATAATATTGAAAATAAAGTTGAAGCAAACAAGCCTTGAAAGGGTCATTATCCTAATGCTTTACTTTTTAATGGTTTCCTCCACCTATAGTTGCCCTCTTTCTTATCATCTTGGATTTCCATTCAGATAACACTTCACTACTTGTTATGTCCATCACTGCTCATTTTCAAGGCTTAATTTTTAGAATCTTTGCCAAAGCAATATACATTGAAGAAACCCTTTAGATAATAGGAAATTATAAGCAGTCTAAACAGTCTTAATCAGTAACACAGTATGCACAAAAAAAAGGAAAAAATAAGAGCCTGATACAGGGTTAAAAAAAATACCATATTATAACAGCTGTAATTTCCAGCTCTTGTGCTTTTTATTCTCAAATAGCTCTATGGAGAGCTTGTTAAATACATAATTATTGACAAGCTCTTCATGTACTGGCTCATAGCTGTTAGAGAAAGGACCTAAAAATGTATTTCACATGTTAAACTGAATTAATATTCAATACTAAAATATTGCATACACATTATAAAAATGTGATGGTATCATAATCCAATAAAGCATAAAATCAACCAAGGATTACAAACATATATTATATATTATATAACATTATGTAATCTGACATCGCCTAAGAAATTGATGTGAAACCTTGAAACTGATTGCCCATATAATTAATTAGCCCACAGAGGAATTAGTAATTATCAGCATTAATCTCTAATCAATAACCTTTGCAGACGTTGGAACTCCTGATGCCTTGATGGCAGACTGTGTTCAGAGCTGTTAGGGAAATTCTGTAGAATGCTTCAATTCTGCACTTTCAGTTTTAAGGACAATTTTTTGTAGATGTGTCACATTGCGTATGCATTGCCTTGAATTAAAACTTTAAAGCTGTGTTTGTTTGGAACCAGTGTCTGATGTTGGAGTCTGACCAGCAGAAAATGCTTCTCTCACTTAGTGGAAGATCAGATGATAGCAGGGAGGAAGCTGTGGGCAATGGAGAGTGGAGTGTGTGAGAGGAGAAGGTTGAAATGGTGGGGGGGGGGGGTTGTGGGGGGTGGGAGGTGTCGTCACAGTGTCCCAACATGCAGCTCATGTCAAAAGATTTATAAAGCATACACAGTTCTAACAATAAAGAGCCATATATAACCATTTCTATATCTGTTGTTTTGAGGGCAATGGTTCTCTTAGCAAACCAATTATATATACAAAAATGCCTAAAAAAAATTAAATACTCTGGGTGGGTTGATCTATGCTGCAAGCCAGCACTTGCGTTTGGGCAATTAACGTTCTCCTCCAAGTGCAAAAACTGTCCAGTGGTGTTTTGTTAAATGGAGTAAGAAACAAAGTGCTTCACATTGTCAACCAACCAAAATCAAATGGAAACCAAATTGGCATTACTTCACTCTCTTTAATAAAACAAGTGGACTACTATTATTACTAACAGTAATAATAACAAGATTAATAATAAGATTACACAATAATAAGTGCACAAGATAACAGCAATCTATGAATAATAATTTCTGTGGAGGCAGCTGCAGTATAATTACAGTACAATACCAAAATCCATAAAAAGAACCAAGGGCTTTATGACAAATTGCCTGCACACATTTCATTTTAAAATCTTCCACGTTTAAGTAATGACATGCATAATAAAATGTAACACTGTGTGAATTTACCTTGATATTTTAATGTCCAAGTTTCCACTTTATTCCACCAAACACTGTATTGGCACCGTTCATGTGCTGCAGCTTGTGAACCATGAACATTGTGTCTTTTGAAAGCAAATGCTGAAGATACATTTAAAAAAATAACAAATTTAGCAGTTTATATGGTGAAGGCTCTATATTTTTTCAAATATTCACATAGATTTTTAAGTTTTAATGGTTTGAAACATAACCTCATTCTGTACTAAAGGACCACTAAATAGTCTTATTTTCCCCAAGAGTGTAGTGAAAGTGAAGTGAAATGAAGAGAATGTAGGGCAGAGCTGTTGGGGGCTTTTGGGGTGAGCTGGGGGGCTGTCACACATTCAGGAGAATGCTGGAGTGAAGGTAAATCTGATCCCACTGGTAATTTTAGAAGTCCACAGGGACTCACACATCAATGCCAGCCCCTTTCCTCCAGAGCAGGATGCAAACAGGATATGATAACAGACACTGAGGCTGCAGTGTCATCTTATACCCCTCCTCATATAATTTGATTCACTATTTGAATATAATGTTGTCTGGACATTCCTCATAAACACTGTAATAAAGATCGCCTTTATTCTGCTATAGTGAGAGGGCCAGTGAGGGGACTCTTGAATGTGCACTAGATTGTTATATGTTGGCTGTGTGTGTGTGTGTGTGTAATTAGCCGCATCCTTAGTGTGCTAACGCCTTTATCATGAATCTTTATTTTAACACCTGCTCAGGTGTGTGTGTGTGTGTGTGTTTATTTGTCTCAGCACATTGTGCTTTTGCTTGTGTGTGTGTTTGTGTGTGTGTGCACACTTCTTCTAACTGTGAGCGTGTTGCATCTTGTAGTGCTGTGCAGGTGCTGTGGAGTCTTTTAATAATGCACACTAAGGCCGGTTGGAAGGCTCTCGCTGCTGGTGCTGAATATTCCTTCTTTCCCTCTGGATTGCCCCATCAGTTTTCTACCCTCAGGCCAAGTTGCCTCCACAATCAGCCTGCCTGCCAATCATCCACCTAATGGTGCAACACACTTTCACCAGTCTGGGATTACTGTAAATATAGTAGTCCCCGTTAAGTCCTTCTCCAAACAGTTCAGAATATAATATATATAATTCAGTGTTTATTCTCCTAAAATAATAACAGCTATTTATGACTGATGCCATAAAATGTGCTATATAATATCTTCATGAAAGTAGGTTTGAGTGTTTAAATGCCTCTGTTATGCAAAAATGATCATAGAAATAATATCTTGCTATCTGTCCAATTGCATGCTGGAAACCAGTTTAATGTGTTTACAAAGGCCCTGTGTCTGTAAATGATTTAAAACAACAAACTGGGATGCTATTCTCTCTTTCTCTCTCTGCTAATGGCAGAGGCACCTGGAGTTTTTTTTTAGCCAATTAAGAAAACTCCAAACGTTGAAAAGCACAAACCAAAATTAGTATATTGCCCTATTCCTGCTCCATAGGTGGGTAATATTGACTTATTTTTGCGGTTTTGGATCGCTTAAGGTGGAAATATCTTCAAACTCAAGAGACAGCTAACTGCATTATCGAAAGCAATTCTCAGTGCTCTTGCACTTTTCTGTCTTTACAATATGCTACATTTGCAGTTCTGGTAGATGTGGAACTGCTTTTTGTTGCCTTGTACTTGTACAGAACTATGACAATAAAAATGCTTAATCTAGCTATTTATCTACCTACAAAAAAACTCAAATTACCAATAAATGTGGTAATTTAAACAGGTTACATTTCAGTCATGTTTTTTCCTCAGACACACCATTCCACCTTAAAAGGCTTCTGAATATAAACAGCTGCATTTACCCACAATCATAAACATTCCCTTTAACATTCCTTTTAATGATATTTACTAGAATGTTTTTCAGAGTGTAACAGTGGAATTATGTTCTGAGTCCTGTGGTTCAAAGAAAGTGAATGAATAATTACAGATCAATTACATAAAGTGTCAAGCTCCCACAGTATCATTTGAACTCCCCTTGGAGATGTAAGCTATATGGTCAGCTTTGGCAAAGGCCTGCTTAAAGAGAGATTGGTTCAAATTCTCAGGTGTTTATTTTTTAATTCTTTCATGGTAACCTGAGATACGACCCTCGATCTTATCATCCATGCTGAAGCAGATAGCACTTAGAAGAGCCAGACACTAAGTAGGTGCTCTTATAAACAAAGCCTGTTCAGTGAGGGGCTCTCACATGGTCACGTGGTGGGCTGCAGATGGAGAGAAAGAAAGAACTGAATGAACTGAGAAATAAAGCACACAGGGCATTCTATGCAATCAAATGCCAAATTCCCATTTATATCTCAATTCAGATTGAGATAGCTCAAATGAGGGAAACACGAAGTGCTCTACGATTTCCTGGTAGGTGGCTGTGCTGACTTTGGACGTAATATAACAGTGGACTAACACCAGCAGGTGCTCTGGGCTCCCCAAACCATCACTGATTGTGGAGACTTCACACTAGACTCAAGCAGCTTGGATTGTGTGTCTCTTCACTCTTCCTCCAGACCTTGATTTCCAAATGAATTGCAAAATTTAATTTCATTTACTTTTCAAACAAGACTTTGGACACTGAGCAACAGTCCAGTCCTTTTTCTCCTTGGCCCAGGAAAGATGCTTCTGGCAATGTCTCTGGGTCATGAGTGACTTGACACAAGGAATGCAACAGTTGTGGCCCATGTCCTGGACATAACTGTGTGTGGTGGCCCTTGAAGCACCAATTCCAGCAGTAGTCCACTCCTTGTGAATCTCCTCCAAATTTGTGAATGGTCTTTTCTTGACAATCCTTCCAAGGCTGCGGTTTTCCCTGTTGCTTGTGCACCTTTTTTTACCACACTTCTTCCTTCCACTCAACTTTCCATTAATATGCTTGAATACAGCAGGAGTTCAATGACTTCCTTCTGGACATTTGTCATTAAAAAAAAAAACATTAAAACCCGTGTCCGTGGGTTTCCTCCGGGTGCTCCGGTTTCCTCCCACGGTCCAAAAACACACATTGGTAGGTGGATTGGCGACTGTGTAAACTGAAATAGATTAATTGTGCTTAATTAGTGTCCGTAAGTGTGACTGTGCATGTGTGTGTGTGTGTCTGTGTTGCCCTGGGAAGGACTGGTGCCTCCTCCAGGGTGTATTCCGGCCTTGCGCCCAATGATTCCAGGTAGGCTCTGGACCCATCGTGATCCTGAACTGGATAAGTGCTTACAGATAATGAATGAATGAAAAAACATTAAAAGAAATAAATACTTAAATATATACTAAAATATCACTGTTTTGTAATTAATCAATACAATATATGAGTTTCAGTTTTTGAATTGAATTACTGAAATAAATTAACTTTTTGATATCCTAACTTATTGAGATGCACCTGTATGTATATGTACAGAACAATTCACAAGTTTGGACACATCATCTCATTAGTCATTGATGGAATAGGGCTATTCACTGTATAAAACTGTGGATCCTACCTCTGTACAACACAAGTTATGGTCTCAAACACACTGCGAAGGCGAGCAGTTCTACAAATTAACTCCTGATGAGGCCACAGCTGTTCACTGAAAACCATTCGAGGTGACGACCTCATGAAGCTGATTGAGAGAACACCCAGAGTCTGCAAAGCTTTCATCAAAGCAGAAGGTGGCTACTTTGAAGAATAAAACATAAGTATAAAACATATTCTGGTTTGTTTAACATTTTTTTGTTTTCTACATAATTTCATGTGTTCCTTCATAGTTTTAATGTCTTCCATAATCATTTACAATGTAGAAAATAATAAAAAACAAAGAAAAAACATTGAATGAGAAGATGTTTAAACTTCTGACTGGTACTGTACATTCACAATATGTGGAAAATGGCCCAAAACAAAGGAAACCCTCTGTGAGTGGGTGTATCCAAACATTTGACTGGTACTGTATGTATGTATGGTCATGTCAGTAAAGCTTACTGAATTGAATTGAAAAATTGAGAGGAGAAAGAGAGAGAGAGGCGAGTGTATGATTTTAAATTGTGTGTGTGTGAATATAAGGCCATCTCAAGGACAGGTTAGCTGTGTTGTCTAGGCAGAGAGGCCAAACTGCCAGAATTTGACCTGTCTGCCAAATAAATAGAATAACAGAAGCATAGCTCTACATACAGAGAGATAAGCATGCGCGCACACACACACACACACATGTATACAGAAATGTGTCATATATGTATTGAGTGCATTGATCATACTATATGCAATGAGAAGATAGGCCAAACTTAACGTTAATCTGAGCATCAGTAATAAATGCAGGTACTATAGAAATGTCACTGCTGTATTAAACCTTTCCTTTTTTTTTTTTTTAGAATTCACTGTGTTTACAATGTGTCAAATTTTGGCACAGTCCAAAATGTCTGAGAAAAACCCTTCTTAACAAACACCGGCCAAATTTTTCAGGGGGCAATGATGACTTATTCACTGGGTAAATTAAGAGCTAGCCATCTAGACAACTGGCTCATTGAGATATTCCGATGCCGGACAATCCATTTGGCCCTTTCAATTTTAAACAATTAAATATTAAAAAAGTTAACAAAAACCTTAATATAAATGTAATGGAACTTAATTATAGTATCAATCCTACTGATTTCTGTTTTTAGACGAAATCATTTTTCCTGTAAATGTACAAAAACGGGCGACACACTGGCAGGTGGATGTGTGTGTGAATTTGTGTGTGTCGCCCTGTGAGGACTGGCGCCTCCTCCAGGATGTGTTCCTGCCTTGTGCCCAGTGATTCGGGGGAGGCTCCGGACCCACCGTGTCCCTGAACTGGACTAGCAGTTACAGACAATGAATGAATGATGATGAAATGTACAAAAAATACATACACTCTATCAATAAAAATGTTGTGTGACAAGGTTGTGCCTAAGAGACATGCTGTAAATCTTGTTTGTCAATCATTCTGTGATATACACAGGTTTACTTTTTATCTCCTGCCAATGGCTGTAGTTACCACCCTTTGCCAGTGTGCAGCTTCTTTCTTCAACTGGGCCTTCAAACCTGGCACAGGCAGATTAACTGAGTGTCACTACAGTTTGCACTGCTTTGAAGCCAGCTCTGCTGTTTCTTGTTTATAGATGAGACTAGAAGTTGGACATGTGCACGGGTCCTGGATCAGTGTGATAGCGTGCTGCTACCTCAGAGGTCCAAAAGTGTGATTAAATTAATCCTAAGGTTATATGTTTTCTGCTTATAGTGCATCCTTTAATGTCCTAGTTATCATTTATTTATCATTGTCTGCATTTCTGCTTTTGGTGACAAGCAATGCATTTTTCCTGGCTCCTCCAACACACTCTATTCCCCTGTTAATTTCAAAACTAGTAAAAGAAGGAACCTTTCTGCCCCCAGCGAAAAATAAGTGTTTAAGGATGTACAGTATCTTAACACAAATAGGGTCTCTTTACTATGTCAGACATTACATTCAATCACCATCGGTTCAGTGTCAAAGCAGTGCTTCGCTACTAGACAGCATTAGACAAGAACAAATCATACCTGAACTCGGCCTATTTTTAAAAACTGTGTTTATGCATGGGTGTCTGTCTTTGGCTGTGTTGTGCATGGTGATCCAATAATTCCAATTTTAATTTCCCAGTGGTTCTTTGCTAACTTCTTTTGGCCTGGGGCACAGGCGAAATGAGAGGCAAGTGTGTGCAGAAGTGGGGCTATCGCTCCCCTGTGGGCCACAGGACGGGTCTATTTGTGGCTGTTTCTCTCTCTCTCTCCGTCTGTCACAGCATCCATCATGGCTTTTGCCAAGGCTTGGCCCCAAAAGCACAGGAGTTGAAAGAGGAACTGGAGCACCATGACAAGAAGAAGAAGAAAGGAAAGAAAGGCAGAGAGTGACAGTCTTGTTATAGTTCTGCTTTAGACAATTCATTCATGTAAATAAATCTGCCAAAAAAGTTCTTCTGAGCGATACGGTGTGGTTCCCTGAAGCAGCAGTGTTCTCCTGAATATTTTCCTACTCAACATTTCCAACATTGATCAGCTGGTCTGAAAAAAAATCCACAAGTATTTCTTTCCATCCTATGGCTCTTAATACAATTTGTAGCTGACAAGAAGGCTTTACAGAGAATTTGCAGATCAAATCAAGAAGCTGCCAGTGTTCTTAGAAAAACAGACTGGCCAAGTTATGGCTTACACCTCAACCTCACTGAATGTTTTTAGGATTACTTGGATCTAGAAATGTAGAACATCCTACAGAACATCTGTGTATATTTCTGGGAAAAACTGAAATAGTGGAAGCTGTATTAAAAACAGGGATTTCAGTTGTGATGGCCATTTTGACAGAAAATTAAACATATTTTATTGAATTCATTTTATTTAATTTCCAGCAGATGATGTTCTTCACCTTGAAATGTTCGTTCTGCAAGAGTTTGCTAGGGGCCTGTTAGCAGGGTAGAGAGTTTGGGTCAGAGACGTGGTGTTCCCAAACTGTTCCACTCTTCATTTTAGCACAGAGGCAATTATGATTTGTGAGTGTTCCTTGCCGTTCTCCACACTGTCTTGGATGACTAGCCCTGCTGACGTGATTGAAACAGGACTTCACAGATGCCATGTGAGATCCTATGTGGGAGGATGAGTGGAAGGTACACTTGCCAGAGACAGCACAAGTACACGGGGGTCCCAACATAATGAGAGACTTTGATCATCAGGGCCTTTCAGCACCCTGCTGCTCCTCATGTCTGGACTTATCTGATAGAAAGAGAGCGAGAGTGGAGACAGAGAGAAGGGCACATACCAAGTAAGCATATAGTCACCCTATACTTGCTAAAGAATATTCATGAGGCCAAAGGATCCTCTCGCTGTGTCTTCATAAGAGCCTCTACTCTACATTATAAACCCTTCTCTCATTGTCACATAGCTCATAACTAATTCTGTTTCCTGTGTCAGCAGCAATTTTTTGTGCAAAGAGAGAGAGGTGGGTGTGGTGGTGGTGGGGGGGGTGTTCTTTGCTATTTCAGTTTACACAGCAGAACAGGCAAAAGCTCCCTGGAGTTATTCATAAGAGAAACAGCGTGGCCAAAGGTATAAGCATTTGTGACACATCCAACAAAACACTGACTCACTCTTAGAGGTCATCACACACTAAATGAGCTGAAGTTTGGGAATTTTAAATATGCTGTTGCACCATAGAGTGAATCATGGGATCAAGAAAGCATGTTGTGAGTTTAATCTGACATGAAACATTTGGTTTGCTAATGAGTTCCTGTAAGGTTGAAAATCATTTCCCAACAAAACCGGTTTTGTGGTTTTTAAAATGTTCTTATTGGTTAAAAACCCTTACTTTTATTTCATTTCCAGTAAACTGTGGTTCATATTTAAATAGGCAAGTTTATCATTCCGTTTGATAAATGCTTTTGAACTGTATGCACAAGGACACAAAAGGCCATTGTTTCCCAATAAATGGGCCTACAAAGAAATTAAGCACCAAGCTAAATATGTTCAGGACTCCTTTCTGAGAGGACGATAGGACAACTTCAGTGTAAGACATCAAAAGCAAGCATCTAGATTCAAGACTAACAACTGACTAAATTTCATCAGTGTTCCTCGATAAAAAATGTGATACGTATTAGTGTGAGGAAATCACACATGGCTCTGTGAAATAATAGAGACGGATGCAGTACTGGGATATATTACGCCAGAGTAATGTGAACCAGTCATGGAAAGTTTGTGATAAAAAAGTGAAATAGAAGATTTTGCAATATAATTTAAATGGCTCACAAATTTATTTTCCAATCAACATTTTAGTTTAGGGTTATACAATTTGGAACATATTCAAAAAACATATTCCTAGGTAGGACATGTTTGATATGACTTTGGGCTGTTTACATCATATACACCCCTATGCCTCAAGTCACTTATCACTATATATCATTGTTCATACAAGTCATACTTTAATATTTTGGTGCATGAATGTAGAGTTTATGTAAACTATATACTTTACAATGGCATCAAATGTAGCTCAGCCAATCAGATATCTTAATCATCATAATGCATTTTACAAGTTTTGATGGCTTGATTCCTTACATTGCACAGTCATTTATACATGTATAACAGCTAATGGTGGTCTATTATTATTATTATTTTTTAATGATATTGGCATACCTAACTTCTAATAATCCTGTTTACTACACATTTCTAAAAGCTCAGTGGACACTATTTTCAAACATTATCAGGGACGGAAAACATGATTAATGTCTGTATTTTAAACACAGTATTAGGTATTTGTTTAAATCCCATCCTAAATGCATATTTTCCAGGTGAGAAACTCAGATGTATATTTGCTCTAGATGCGCAGTTGTGCTGTACATAAATCATTTAAGTAAACACATTACTGGGATTTAAGGCTTCTTACAAAGGATCAATGGCATGGTAAATTATTCAGAGCAGACACGGAAATGGATCTCTGGGACAAAAGTCAGCATGCTACTACAAAACGGAATTTGAACTATAAAGGAGTGTGTTCTTTGAAAATGAATCATATCCCGTTCTTAAAAGATGCCTGTTTTATGGTCTGATGTGTGGGAGAACGTGAATGGTCCAGGCTCGTGATGAATGATTTGTGCTGTGTTGTGCTAAGGGAAGGAATAGAGGCAGTCCTCAGAGATGCTGCTCACTGATTGATCAGGATCAAATCTTCAGTCACGTTCATCCTGTTTGCTCTTCAGTTGGTGTAGGTTGAGTTCAGAGGAACCCTATGATCCCTGCAGAGGAACCATGAATTCTTCTAGTGAATCATTTGCCAGTGAGCGAATCTCAGAAAGAAAGAAAAAACCCTCTAAAGAAAGGGTTCTTTCAAGAATCATTTTACAGTGCATTTTCATTGCCAACGGTTTATTTGAAGTGCCGTTTAAAAAATGCTTCTGAAACAGGGTGTAAAAAAACCCAAAAGCCCCTCTTTTTCAAAGAATGCTGCGTCATACTATTGCATGGTTCCCATAAGTAGGCTGTGGCGACAGGAAAGGAAGTGGAGAGGCAGAGGAAGTGCGCGAGTGATATTATCATCTGAGTAGCACAATCCCAGTGTCAGAGAAGGTTTAGTTTTGATGAAGCTCTGATCTCCCCTTTGCCCCATATACTTACAATTGCAGGTATTTCAGTGAAACTTTACCCAAGGGGCTAAAGAATATAAGAGTGTTCCCTAAAAGGGAATGGCCTTTTTGGTCAGCAGGACCTCACATTTCAAGCTGTTTCTGGTTACGTTCTTACTTGGGGGTCATGTCAAATGTTAAGCCAGGAGAAACTAAAATAGGTGCTCCTCTGACCTTGATGGCATTCCTGTGGGCCCACTGTAATGAAAAACTTTACAAAGGTATTTTGCACTAAAGTGGTAGCCAAATACATGGTGCAAAGTTTCTTCTTCTTAAGTTTGTTAAGATGAAGTAGCACTCTCTGTCAGCTAAATCAGCACAGAGTGCCTGAATCCAAGACAGATCTCTTCATCAAACTCCCTATGCAGTTTGTGCCAGAAGGGATGAGAGCTTTTCGATAAAGCAGAGCTAGGTCTGAAATGTGGAAATGCTCTACCTGCCAGTGTCTTTGGGAGAGACAGACAAAACTAAATACCGAGATAGAGGATCTGAATCTACATAAACCATACAAAATCAGAGAACTACTTAGCAGACATGGAAAAATCTCTCATATTAACACCCTGTTTAGGATGAGGAGATTTCACTGAGACTTCAACTCAAATCCAAGTGGACATTTCTTCTATTGTATCTGTCTAAACCTCTTTATTATCCCCATGAATGCGAAAGCTACCAAGATCCACAAGTAAACAAAGGCCCTCTTGACGTAGCCACAGTGATGAATATTAAAACCACATTTTTCTTATGTGTGTCAGAGTCTACATTTTTTCCTGTGACCTTCGACCAGAAGCTCATGTGGCTTAGTGTTCCACTCTGTATAACAGACATATCTGAATAATTTCTTACACATGTTTTTTCACACTGATCAATAGATAATTGCCCAGATCATTTTGAGATATGCAGTTTTATGTGGGGTGTACTATTACACAGACATACATCAGCTGTTTATTGTTTTGTGTATAAAAACCTTTCTAAATGCCACAGTCCTGTGTAAAAGCAGTGGGCTCTTATGTATTTAAAGCATCAGCAGAGCCTCACATAATCTGGTCTCACACAGGATAATGTTTCAGGCTGAAAAACTTGAACTTGGCCTTCTCAAATTCTGCTGTTTTTAAAAGTTGAGCATTCTACCTGTGATAATACTGTAGTGTACATTTACATCACACACACATACATATTTGGCATGGATCCAATGACCTCAGGAATAGCCCCCAACCTTCCCCCTCCCAACACACACACATGCACCACTTTCTCCTCTACTAGTCACTTCTATAAAGTGTAATGTGGGCTAAAGCTCAAGTGCTGCTCCATATGCAACTTTAGGCACTAATAAGAACTTAGTGACCCTAAGTTCCCCCGTAGTGACCCTTAGTGACCCCTTAGTGAACACAGCCCACCACAATAAGACCAAACAGACCCTCAGCATATCACTATGGCACTGACTGATAAAGACCAGAAGTCCATCTGCTCTGACTTTATAAACACACCTGGTCTAACTGACTGTCATCATAAGCTTTTATTTCAATGAGTACAATGAGGTCAAATAAAGGGTAATGTAGGATTACATAATTGTATGTTTTTAACCCTGAAGTAACAAAACCTTGTATCTCTGAAAAGGTAGCTTTACAGAAGACGGAAATTGGAATTAATTTCCACAAGGTTTGTCTACCCAGAATCACTGAGTGCAAGGCTGGAACACACCCTGGACAGGCCCGTCAGTCCACCATAGGCCATCACACACTCACGTTCTCTCAAACACTTCTGTCCAAAACTGTTGATATGTTGGAGTAGCCAGTGCGCATACCAGCATTTTTTCTGGACTGTGGGAGAAAACTGGAGCACCCACAGGAATCCCACACAGATATGGGGAGAATACACCAAACGTTTTACGGAGTCGAGGTTTGAATCCACAACTATTGGACTTTGGAGCTGTGTGAGAGTGACACTACAGGGTGATTTCCCAGACAGGGATTAAGCCTAGTCCTGGACTACATAGTATTTTCAATTGTGATTTTCCATTGAAAAAAGAATATAATCCAGGACTAGGCTTAATCCCTGTCTGGGAAACCATCCCTACATGTTAGGCCACAGTGCCGCACAAAGGAAATGACCTGAAATGTAATTTATTTTAATGTAGTAAGACTAAATGCTAAGCAGTTTTGAACCATTTCTTTTCCTGTGTTCCTCATTAGATTTTCACATATTGCAAATTGTGAAAGTTGACAAAAAAAATCAAGATAACAAAAATAATTACAGGTAATGTAGGTCAAAATAGGAAACACGAAAACATGAATGAAAGAAAGAATCCTTATGGAATATTTGCCTGGTAAAAATGAAAACAAGCATGAAACTCACAAAACACACATCCAGCTCAGGTTTAGGTTTCGCTGCTCAGCTTAAACACAAAAACAAACAGCAGGAAAATCACACTCCCCCAATGTGACAGACATAAATCACAGGCCTTGAGCAGAGCTGAGAAGCAGAGAACATCACATGAAGATAGTGAATACATGTTGAAAAGGGAGTAGTAAAAAAAAGCTCCTACATGCAGTAAATTTATGAACATGTCAACCTGCGAAATGCTGGGCAGAGCCCCTCTAATCAGATTTTTCCTCTGTGTACCAATGTGTTTTAAATAAGAAAGCAGCATTTATTTAAAAATGCTCATTTCACTAGATTTTAGTAAGAAGGCACAGAAACATGTTGCCATTTTTTGCTCAGTTGCTGCACAGCTTTTTCCCTTTGGCTATCCAAATAGAAAATATCGTGTTTAAAGCACCTAATCCAGAAGACATCAGATCAACAAGTTTTTAAAATAATTTGACATGAAAAAAATATTAAACTCTGTTTACCATGTCAGTCAGGTCTTTGCTTATGTTTTACAAATAACTGAATTTCCTTTACTTCTGTAGCAATGAACAGTTAAAACACAGTTAAAGTTTGAAAATATACTGGAAACTAAAGTTCCAAAACAGCCCATTTCTGTGTCATAAGCTGTATGTAAGCTAAATGCTATACAACAGTGTTTATATGCAAAAACATCATACAATTTAATACAAACCACAATTACACAGTGGTGCACACACTGTCAGAAATGTGAACCTGCCACAGAACAGCCCCTCGTAGTTATATTAAAGCTTTCAACTGCTTTATAAATCAAAATGCTGTCTGATTACGGCATCCAATTATTATCCTACTGATCAAACCTAATCTACACATGCCTTATCTGCACGTGTCCTCAGCTACTGTACCACCCACCACCTGCCAAATCTGTGCTGCATCTAGATTTCCAAACTAAATTAGCATTTTAAGCACATCTTGAGTAGCTACAAAGCTCATCTGATAACATGCATAATTATGTAAATTGGTTAGTCTTTTTTTTATCTATAGTACACTCTCAAAAAAAAGGTACGGTAGAAGTACATTATTGGTCACTAAAGATACAAACAGTGTAAATGTATCTTTACAGGTACAACAGTGGTGTAAAGTCTAGTTGTACAATATTAAAATCTACAATTACAGTAGAATTAGGTTGGGTTATGTTCCCTAACTAAAGGTACGAAAATGTTCGCTTGAAATTACCACAGTTTTCTGACAGTGCATGAACATTTTTCTTTATATATTTTGTTTATTCTTGACCTCTCTTGTGGGAGATTATACATGTAACTCTTCTCACAGAAATCACAAAATGATAATTTTACATGCATCTTTTTTAGTGTTGCATTAGCGGTTGAGTATCTAGATGAGAGCATGTGGGAGAGGTGGGTGGGAAAGTAAAAAAGAAATAACAAAATGGGAGGACTGACAAGAAAGAACTCGTAGAGGGGAGACAAGAGTGTCAGTCATGCGTAGTCTAAATATAAATCATACTGATGCTGGGAACACGTCATAAACTAGAAAAGAATGTAAAAAAGGAAAAGAAAGAAAAGAAATTTGTAAGAAGAGGCAAAGAAAGAATGAAAAAAATAAAAAAAGAAAGAGATGAAAAAACTAAAGCATGGAATTAGGAAAGAAAGAAAGAAAGAAAGAAAGAAAGAAAGAAAGAAAGAAAGTAAGAAAGAAAGAAAGAAAGAAAGATTAAAAAAAGATAAAAAAAAATAACATTTATGCAGTGCTACAAATAAAGAAATAAAGAGAGCAAAAAGTGTTTGCAGTACATGAAAGTAATTCAAACTTTGCTAGGAACATGACATCTACTATACTTAAGAAATAGTATTCTGAAGATCCCCTAGGGTAAGGCAGCACAGCTGTTGACATAGACTTGCCTAGCACTCATATTTTCCTGAGCTAACCCTTTGGCCTCTTGCATGACTATATGGACAAAACTGCAGTCTGCTTAAGCCCAACCCAGTCATTACCGCCACACAGAAAGCCTTAAGAGGAGGAGACACATATATAACAATCTTAAGTTAGGCACCAGATACAACATTTTATTGGGACATAAAGCCAAACTTTGTTAAAGATTGAAGCTCTGTGTGATTTAGTGTTTCATACCTCAAATAACTGAGACATTCTGCGGTTGGGAAATTGCAGTGTTAAACCACTAGACAAGCTGGTTTTAGTGAATCCATGGCCTCTGTAGAAAATTGATGAAAAGTGGGGGCAGGTTAGAATAAAAGGTTTCCATTCTTACTTGGGCACTCTGCCCAAAGAACAGCCCAGTCAACCACAACCTCCCCCACCCAGTCCTGTTCTATCCCACCAACAAGGAGTCTGTTACCAAGCTCATTTGCGCCTGACCTAGTTAGTTGCTGTTCTTGAGAGCAGGGTTGAGAGGTAACCATAAAAAGAATGCCCACCCTCTTCTCTGGCCTTTAAAAAGGGACCTGGAATTTTCCAAAGATAACACAGTCATTCATACAGGTCACTGCTCATTGCAGTGTCCTCACATATAAACAACTGGTGCTGATATATGGAGCCTCACAGTGCTGTTCCCAAAACATGGTGCTGACCAAATAAAGAGAAGCCAAGGACAAACATGAGCTTATCAACTTATCACAGCAAAACGTAATTCAAGCAGAACTGTTTTATTGGCTTTATTCTTTAAATTATTTAATGCTGAAAAACATTCTGGCCTCAAATCTTAACTCTTAATATAAGAATAGAATAAGAATTAATATGTTTTATCTTAAAACTTAACATCATTCTTACAGTGACCTGTCTGAGTCATTGGAGCTATTGCCCAGGGGGCCTCTGACTGCCGACGGCCACAGGGCCACAGGAATAAACTGGAAAACAGAGCACAATCATATAAAAGTTTGATTAACAATCACCTCACATATGCACACAAAATACATAAAGGTGAAACAAATTAAAATTAACCCTAATTGTATACTAATATGTCTAATTTTACTTACTTTAATAGTTTTCACCAGACATCAATATGGCAATTAACTAATATTTTTTTCTGACGTCTATAAAATGTTTTATATTGTTTTTGCTAAGTGTTCACATTTTAAAGGTGGGCAAAGTGGGCCAAATATGAGGTGTATACGAGAATGCAAATGTCTTATTAAAACCGAATTTTATTGTGCTAACTCACTAGAATAAAGTGCAGATAATGTCCAACTGAGCCCATGTGTGAATAGAGCTGTACATTACATTCACAGTATTTACGGCAGTCCATCGCCAGCTTGTCTGTCAATGATGTTTCTATCATGAATCTCTCTGTGGGCACAAAGGCATTTTAAAAAAGTGAAATTGATCACTTTGATGACATCCATCAAATATATAAACTTTGGCCAGAGTGACTGTTTTAAATACGTCTTTTCCTGGTGCCCCCCCCCCCAATTTTATGGTCCCATAAAATGCATATTTGTAGCAAGCTGGAAAAATTATTAGATTTTTATGAAAACCAGACCAACGGCAATATCTTTTTTTAGGAAACACAACAATGGACATCTTTGGATGTCTTGAGCTTGCTTGTGTTGACTGGGCTTCCGAATACTCTACCCATATCAGAAAATTTGTGAAAAAGATAATTGCCTGAAGAGTGATATATGTGTGAAAGAGCCACCATGGATAATGCACAGGCCTGATTCTCTGGACATTGTCTGGAGTTCATTTGTGAAAACATTTAAGATCGGTCTCTGAGAAAACGTTATTCATTTATTCATTGTCTGTAACCACTTATCCAGTTCAGGTTCATTGTAGGTCTTTAGTCCACACGTAATTACTGGGGGCAAGGTGGGAACACACCCTGTCTTTCGCAGGGTGACACACACTCACCCAGTCAACGAGTTAAGCTTTTTTAAGTAGTTTAATTTAATGTAGTTACTGAAGGCTGGGAATTTAAAGGTGACATATTCCACCCCAAAAGTAAACAGTTTTAATGAAATCCTGTGACCACTCACAGTAGCTCCACTGTTACCCTGTTTAAACAGCTCTGTTTTGAATGAACAGTCTCAGCACCTATTCCTTCTAATGATAACAAGCCACAGCACACACCAACCCCAAGTGAGAATCATTCAGATTCTCAAATTTTCACCATTTTCTCTTTTGTTTCTCTTCTTTCTTCTTTTTCTCAGTTCTCTTATTTCTCTGCTCATGCCATGTCTGTTTTATGTGGTTTAACTGCGCCTTTGCACTCTCACATTAAAGCAGGCCCTGTACTGTGGCTCTGCATACTGAGATGAGGTCGTTTTACAATTTTAATAATTCCCTTTATCATTTAATAAGGGGTTAGGGGTTTGTTTGGTTTTTAAATTATTATTTATTTAGCCCACAAAAAAACAAGTGTCTTTTTTCAGGTTTGTGTGTTGGTAGTACCCAAGTTAATGCACACATGCACAGAATAATTTGTCCAACACTGGCCATGTAGTCAGCACTGACTAACATATTCCAAAGAAATCATATGCGACATTTGATAAATGGCTCAAATGCCAGGAATTAGTAAATAATGGAAAGTACACATATCACAGTTTCAGTCACTGAAATTGCAGGACTGGTAAAACAAAGGCTTCAGCGTGTAATGTACATATGGTGAACATTATCAGGACCAAAGTGTTCCTAGCTGTAAAAGCTTAACATTCCCTCAATTCACTCATGCCTTAGATGCATTTAAGTAAAGGACCACAGAAGCAAAGGAGGGACATTTGAGCATTTACGTGTGTGTGTGCATATCTGCATGCATGTGTGCACACATCTCCATTACAAGAAAGGGTGACGGCAGAAAAGAGGAAAAAAATATAACCACTGGATTCTCAGGCACAGGGTGAGAATAGGGGAAGAAGAGTGTTTGTGTGTGTGTGTGTGTGTGTGAGTGAGAGAGAGAGAGAGAGAGAGAGAGACAGAGAGAGAGAGAGAGAGAGAGAGAGAGAGAGAAATGTCACACTTATACACAGAAGCCAGCTCCAGATGATCCTGCAATGGTAGAAGGAACATATGCATTTGCATGCTGATCCTTTATTCTCCCTCCACATGTATAGCAGATTCACTGTCTCACATGTATAGCCTGATCACCTGTCTCTCCCTCCACTTCTCCTTATCTAAGATGCCCCACAGGGTCCCATGCAACCTTGTCGTTATGCAAGTGTTATACAGCAGCCACATATCTCAAGCACTTTCCGATCTTAGTGCTGTGTTTGAATGTAGGATGAAATCATATGGTCAACATGTGTTCAAGATGAAAAGTTAGGATAGATGAAAAAAAGACATCCTAAGCTTGTAAAGAACATTCTATATTTTTATTAATATTATTGTTTACCTTGATTTTACAGTAACTATCTCAGTAAAGAGTTCTGACTTTAACCTTCCTAGGTTTAGGCCTACTACTTTATTTTTCTCACAAAATTGGTCCTACCTTTAAATACATTGTTGGCTGATTCCACTGTTATCTAAGTTCCTGAAGTTCTAACAAATTGAAGAACTCGACCGTTTAAATCTATTTAACACATTTATTTACTATGTCTAATGCATTTTAAATAGATTAACATTTCAAGGCAAAAATGAGTACTACTACAATATTCAATACAATATAGTAAGGGGTCGTAACTGTCACGGACAGGACAGACAAGGGAGGCAGACATACGCAAGGATTTTATTTACAAAGACAGAATCAAAATAAACACAGCAATTACAGACAGACTGAATAAACAAAAGACTAAACTAAACAGGATTAAACAAGGACAGACAGGAGACAGCCATGAACCGGGGTAAACATGGGAGCCGCAAAGACAGAGAAACACACATTTACACACACAAGAACCGACAAGGGAGCACTGAAACAAAGGGACTATGTATACACAGAGCATTGACAAGGAACACCTGGGACTGATAACGAGGGGGCAGGACTACAAAGGAGACACTGATGAGAGGGTGGAGTGAAGGCGGGACTAGGGCGGAGACAGGAACAATAATAAACAGAACCATGTGCAAGAGCACATGGTGGAGAAAACAGACAGGACAGGACAAGGGCGTGACAATAACATGCTTCTTTTTTCACACAGGTCCCTAGGCTCTTAACAAAACATCTGTGACATGCCTGTAAAATACGACAAGGATACATAAAAATAAATAAACAAACACTTTTCTTACCCTGTCTAGATAGCCCTCATGGTTCAGAACCGACGGTTTCAGAATCTGAGCCTTTGTTTGCTCCAAACCAGCAGTGTGGTGCGAGAAGCAGAAACGTTGTTTTTTAGCCATCTCTCATTGTTCTCCTTGTTGAGTTCTTTTTGCTTGTGTTACTTTTGTTTCATTTAATCTTGTTTTTATGCTCTTAAATAAATGTGAGTCCAGGGCTATGATTGGAGAGTGACTTAGACGAGGAGGTGAGTGACTCTGCCTGTTATCGACATAAGACGCAGCACAAAATCACACATCCCAGATCACAAAGAAGAAAAATAAAAACTGACTGGATTGTTTTACATCACAGTTGGTGGGTTGATAGGACCTTCAGATCCCCATATTAATATGCTGACGCACTCAAAAAGTGATTCTTTTTATATGCACACTTTAAATGTGAAATTTTAGATGCTTAGGCTGCCCTTTGAAAATACTCATATACTTTCATTTTCCCCTTACACACTATACAGTACAATTTAAAAGTACTGGCAATCTGGACATTTATATAAGCCCATTTGTTTCAGTGTCAAGCAAAAACCTGGCAAAAATTTAAAGAATTTCATGCACATTATTAAAGATCCTCACACACACACATCTTCTGACAGAATTTCTCTATTTGTTTTAGTTATATGTTATAAGAGAACTGACATATGACATCCAGAATTTGTTACTGCTGGGGACAACTGCAACATCTAAGGGTTAAAGCATTTTAAGGGAAACAAACTTTTCTCTATCAATGCAATGGGATGAAAGAAGACTCAAGTTTGGCTGAGCTGTGTCAATGCTGTCCTGCAGAACCCAGCATTGGCACCAGGCCAGGTGCTTTTTAACTTCTGAAGATCAGGTTCCAAACTAAAGAATTATAGCCTTAATGTGGGCCTCCTGACATTATGCCATTATGCAAGTATAAGAGTGTAACAGTCGAATAGAGAGACAGAGAGAGAGAGAGAGACTTATATAAAGCCCACGTTTCTCCTTGATCCAGTGAGGAGGGGAGATGGAGCAGCTCACCTGGGGCAGAAAGAAAGGGCACTAGTTACCCACACTGACCTCGCCTTGCCGTCAACCATGCATGCCAGTAATGAATATAGTAAACTTTATTTTAAATGATTTGTTTTCTTTCTGAGATGCATTTTAGCTGGCAGGACTTCGTCTGTTCTGCTTTCTTCACCTGTAAACTAGATAATGTCAAGAATGCTCCATATGCGTCATTGGTTAATACTGGTTGTGGAAATGAAGATACCCCTTTTATCATATGTCCATCTGGACAAATGACATATCCATGTTTTTATTCCACAGTTGATACAATCGTATACACTGCTGACAGCTGATGACACTGGGTCACTCACCTTCCTTTTCCATCACAGACCCTCATTCCCATCAATGCTGTACAGACTACAGACAAAGGTTTACCAATGCTAATTAAGAGAAGGCATACAATTTGAGAACAGATCTTTTAAAAAATGTAATTACTTCCTAATATATGTCACTAGACAGCCAAACATTCTGAGAGAATGCTAACTGGCCAGGTAATACAGCACATAAATAGCATGTGGGACATTTAATTAAAATATCTGGTTACATCCATGAAAAATGTGGAAAGGCAAGGTACAGTTATTAGTGGTGAGAACACATAACAAAGAGTGAAATTTCTAAACCAGTCCAGCAAGCTCAAAATAGCAGCAAAGTTGCACTCATCAGCATGAGACACACAAGAAGCCCATTTGAGAAATCTCCAGAATACACCAAGCATGTAGATTGTGTTGTGTTTGTGCAGAAATCTTAGATGTTGTTAAAACAAACATTTCTTGGAGTTGAATAGGAATTATGCTGTTGTCATGTAAAGCCCGCCCAACCCCCTAGAAAAGAACACATTTGCAGGTAGAACATGGAAATAGCTGTTAACCATAGAAAACATCCTAATATGGAGGGTAGTAGTATTCCAGGATCAGTGCAGCTATTAAATATGACATTGTATATCAGACTTTGTAAAGATTATTCTGATCATTAAGGAAACTATGAGTCTTTCTATTCTGTTCTTTACCTTCTTCATACACCAATAACAAACCTTACCTCACTGGAATAGTGAATGGATCATATAGATTGGGATGGTGTCACTATGATTGAATTAGAAGATACGCAGAGGGTTTGTGGGTAATTCTGCATGGTGTTCTGAAGCTAACTAACTTAAAAAAAACCTTCATCTTTTCACCACTGAGACAGCAGGAGTCAGAGTGCTGTCAAGCACAAAGAGCTCTAATTGATCTGGTTTCCATCAGACACTGCACTTTTCATTCAGGGCCATCTTCAGCAAGACTTTTCTGGTTCTAATCTAAGAGTGCTGAAAGTTAACCCCTTGAGCCTTACACGTAGAATTCATATAATGAATATAATAAAATTATATATACTTTCTTTTCCCCATTTCAACAGTTCTATAATGTCAAGACCTCTACAGGACCACCACATAGCAGGTATTATTTGGGTGGTGGATCATTCTCAGCATTGCGGTGACACTGATGTGGTGGGGGAGTAAAAGTTGACATGAGGGTCAATTCAGTTGCATCACATGCTAGTTACCGTAGGCCTGTCAGCTCGTTTCCAACTGCAGCCTGGGTGTGCTGTTTACATCTGCTTATCTGAACGGATAAACCTTCTGCAGGCTGCAAACTTTTATTGCTTTATTGTTTAGATATGGCTTTCAAAGGCACGTTAGATCTCCTTTAAAGGGGACATATCATGAAAAACCCAATCAGTTTTTGTGGGTTGCCTAAGTAAGAAAACATCTGATTCAAATACATAATAAAGGGAATCATTGTAATTGTACCACCTCTCAACTAAGTATCTCCCATCACAGTACCATACGTGCTTTTATGTGTGACTTCCAACTGTATACCCCATAAAACAGACACAACAAGAGCAGAAAAAAAGCTAGCAAAAAATCAAAATGAGAGGTTCTCACTTCTTGCTTGTTCAGGGTTGTAGTGAGCTTTGGCTCATAATCATTTTAACATAATTACATTTATGCAGTAGTCATTAAATTTACCACTGATATCATCTCCTGCTATCAAGTACAAATGGGACATTTTGTTTCAAATGGGAAAAAGCAAGGCCCAGTGGAAAAGTCACCAGGTTCCATCTAACAAGCCAGTGCAGGGACTAAATGTAGATTTCTTGGGCTGGTGGCAGACTGAAGAGTTCACAATGCTGTGGATCATGTGGAGCCCTTCCTCATCTGTACATAGAGCGCAGGCAGGGCTGGTGTGCTTACATAATCCAGTTAAAATACACCCCAGTCACATGGAGCATTCAGCCCCGCACCGAGAGAGATATCCCACTGCCTCATGAGCAGTGCTGGCAGCCATTCAGACATACACACACATACGTGCGTGTGCACACACACACACACACACACACACACACAGACACACACACACAGCCATTAAAGGTTCGAATGTGACTTGCTGCCAGACTTTCAACACCCTGCCTCCATACAAACTATCTGTGGAAAAACGAACAATGAGCTTTGGCATTGCACATGTGACTGTGCGGAGTCTTCACTGAGAAAAGTCAAAAGTCTACATAGAAACACAAACACATGCACACATACACACATCAGGGGAGGGGGAAAAGAAGTGCAAGGGGGTTAGAAAGTCCAGCCCTTTAAAGTCACAGTGCAGGCTTCCTGGTAGGGTGCTGGGTTTCAGTTTGACTAAGACTACATAACCTTTCACACACATTCCTAAACACACACGCACACACACACAAACATGCACACACTAGTTACTAAATCATCAGCATTAGGGATAAAGAAGACAGCTTAAACTAAACAGACAGTAACTGTATAACTAATAATATTGCTTTTGCAGTATTTTAGAGTGTAAACATTTGCTTTTAATAACCTTTAAACATGCTAAAAATGGTCCAAAGTTCACTGCTTTTTCTTTCTCACAATCCAAGTATCCCCAAATAAGGGATCACATCTATGGGATCAGTCCACCAGCTTCTTGGTTCAGTTAGCAACTTTTCAATCTCCGTTTGACAGTTACATGTCTCCTTAGACCCAGCATGTAGTTGTCTTACAGTAGATGGACAGACACATGTCAAAGTAAAAGTATTTTTTACTTTAAACCTTTTATTTCATTCATTCATTGTCTATTATCCAGTTCAGGGTCTCGGTGGGTCCGGAGCCTACCTGGAATCACTGGGCACAAGGCAGAAACACAAGGAGGTGCCAGCGACACAGACTCACACATTCACTAACACCTATGGACTCTTTTTTTGAGTTGCCAATGTCCTGAGAGCAACAGATGGACTACATTTTGTAATTGTAGAACTACAAAGTGCTCCTGTATGGTCAGTGGAGCTGAGAGAGCGGACAGTGAGTGTAGAAACAAGAAAATGGTGTCATTGTTGTGACTGATCAGTGAACAAACACCAAAAGATTACCCACACTAGCTAGATAATTCATTTTTTTATTCAGTGCACTCTGAGTAGGAGCTAAAAAGTGGGTAGATGGGCACCCAACAAATGGCTTATGTGCATACACATCAATGCTGACCAGTCTGTAAAAGAGCAGAGAGGACATCAAAACCCACATAATGGAAGGGTACATCTGGCCGGCGTGCTCAAAAGAGGAGCAATCAGACCATCTGGAGTGCACACACATGCTCTTACTGAAAGGCAGCATGATTGCCCATTCACTGGCATCATAGCAAACACCACCTCAGCATCTGGCTCTGCTGTGGTCAGCCATTTTAATTATGCAGGTTGCTTTACTAATTCATTAAGCGTTGATAATGTGGGCTGTGTGAGTTGAGTGGGGAGTGTAGTTGGGCCAGAGCAGAACGTTTTAAAAGCCTGTTATGTACAGCTGACTTAGGCCCAGTTACATAATCAATAACCGCACATCTCCCCCTGCCTCCCATGCACATGGATTTCCTCCCAGAGTAATGATGGCTCTTTCTGGAATAATCTTGCCAGATGGAATATCAGCCAGCTGCTGACCAATGCATGAGGCAAGAAGTTAAGAACTTAAAAAAAAAAACCCTGATGCATCCTCAGCACACTTTTGTCTTGCACGTCAGTGAGAACACAGTGAGTTTTCATTATCACAGAACACTGTCAACATCTGTTAACATCTCTCTCTCTTCTCTCTCTCTCTCTCTCTCTCTCTCTCTCTCTCTCTCTCTCTCTCTCTAAGCCACACAAGTCACACTGTCTCTCTTTTTGTAATTGTAATATGTAATTTGACATGTTTTGTGTATTTTCATTGCTTGTAATCTTTCTCTGAGGAGTCATATACATCACATACATCACTGATGACTACAGTTCAACAAAAGTTGCTACACATTGTAATTCCTCTGAAGAGTTTGCCTGTGAGCACAGTCCAATGTGTTCTGCTGAAGCCAACCACCAGTGCTAATGTTATTGATATTATTGATATTTCTAATACTCCATACTTAACCAACTTTGATGAAGAATAAATGAAATACATTAGAGTACCTGACAATAAATTTTACATACACATTTTGATAGAATGTGCCATGTATATGCTGCATTTGAAGGAGAGTGCTACAGTTGCTAAGTTATAGTAACAGTGCACAAGCAGCTGGGATTCATGCTGAAGTTATAAATGACCAACATGGTCTAATGAAGAAAATGCTTTAACTACTTTAAGAAGTGGTTTTAATCATTTATCACATTAATAAATTACTCATGTCAGCTTTGATACATATTAAAAATGCATCATGGTGTATCAAAGTACCCAATTTGTCAGATGACAATTATTTCATAAAAATGATATACAAAAGTGCTCCCCTCCAGCTACTGAAGTGTTCACAATCAACTTTAATCATTCTTATTACACTACAGTATACTTGTCATTTGTAAAGCACTGGTAACATACACTTGTAATATACTACATTCATATGTGTCTGTTATATCCACATTTCCCAAAGCCAGGTAGAGGATAAATCCTCACTTGAACCTTACCCAAATTCTCTATCACAGAAAACACAGCCACCATGTCTTGGGCGTCTAAGCTGTCTACTCTGTGTCTGGCTCAAAGTGCATTTCCCTGTATTTTCTGAATGAGAGTCAGGGAATGAACGAGAGAGAAAGAGATCAGAGCTCTCTCTCTCTTCTCTCTCTCTCTCTCTCTCTCTCTCTCTCTCTCTCTCTCTCTCTCTCTCTCTCTCTCTCCATCAGCCTCTGAATCATATGGCCTGTCTGACTGCACCCGCAAATCACCACTCTATTTCCCACCTCTGACTCATCTCAGACCCTAACAGAAATGAATTGACCAGCACCATGCAGAGTGTGTATGTGGAGGCAAAAACCCATGCTGGAATGTGTCATGTGCAAGGACCCTTATAAATGCAGGCTGTGAAAAGAGTCATGCCAATAGCGACCTTCAAAGCTTTTGTGATTTATTTAGAGATGAATTCAGCCACGGCGAGAAAGCTTTCAGCTCTGCTGTCAAAGGAAGTGCTCTCTCTATTCAGCTGGAGTGAGGATCGATCCCACCTGAGGATGGTGGCGGAATGAGTGGGTGGTGGGGTTAGAAAAGTTCAATTCCCTCAATGCTTTTTTATGGTTTTTACAGTAAGACTCACAGCCCTCATGTGATTTTCCAAAATCTGTAATTAAATACAATAAACCCATAATTATCTCAGAGTGGAGCTGTAATCTGAAATGCACCATAATCATGTTTTCATCTCCATTTGGACTTTTCCACAAGCTTAGCTGGATTTTATACCATGCTACACTGTATTTCTTATAGACAAGTTGTAATTGTAATTTAATTGTTTAATGTAAACACTCAGATACAACTAAATCCCTACAGTAAAATGTGTAATAACATTGTTTTGAGAGTAACACTATCAGTTTGAAAAGTTTTTGCATCCTACACTCAAATATAAATATGTCAAAAAAAATTTTCATGTGATATCATAGAAAATAAATATTTGGTTCCCTGAAACACCCTTTAACAGATGGACGTTAAGTAAACCCTTTAAGAAAGGCCCTGAACTGAACTGTTTACTTTCTTTCTCCAATACATTTACATGGGAATATGTACAATTTACAAAACTGGAAACGTTATTGATTTTCATCTTTATAAATGAGCTAAGCTCATTTTAATTTTGGCATATGTACAAATTTTGTTTATGTCAAGCCAGCTGTTTCACATAAAGAACAGCCAACATTACACATAAAGAGTGTTAACAGTGTTCTAGTCTATCTGAGATTCAGAAATTTTTTATTCAGAATTAATAAACATTTATTATAAACTTTATATTAAGTGAGTGATATCCAAAGCTTAAAAAGGTTTGTCATAGTCACAAATTCCTGGTTCCTGGTTTGATTCTTAAGGAACCAAGGGTGATTCTTCAGTCACAATTTAAGGACACCTAATGGCACTTTTATAGTGTGTATCTAACACGTCAATTAGAAACCTACTCATCAGAGTGAATATAGTGTGGATGTGTCTCTCTGTTTGTTTTTGTGATGTGACTCACTGCAGATTTGGACACAAAAAAATAAGCCAAAATCTCTGCCACTCTCTGCAGAGCTCACAGAAGTGGTAAACAACAGGAACCTGAAAATGAGACACCAGGAGTCAGCCACTGACCACTGAGTCAGCTAATAACCCAGCAGGTGGGTCACCTCTACTGTTTTTAGAAGTATATCTCATGTACATTACTCACAGGGAAACAGTCAAAAACACTGCAAAAAACAAAACCTCTCAGTTTAGCCTAGTTTATGAAGTACATCTATGACTTTCTTGCTTTTAAAATATATAATATGAGTATATCTTGAGCTATAGTCAGGCTAATTTTTTTATTCTCATAAAATATAGCTCCATTTATTTTATGTGCAATTTGTATATGCATTAATCGTCAACTAGTGTTGTATGGATTTTTTTTTTCTTCTTGTTTTATGCTTGTTAAAAAATTAGGGTATGTCACAAATTATATTTGGTGCTGCACCACCCATCATGCAGTAATCACATCTATGATGGGAATATGCCTGCCGTACAGATAATTAATTCAGTAGTGGTGGCTCCAGTAGTGTGGAGCAACATAAGGGATACAGTCAGTGTCCCTTAACTATAAACCTACAAATGACACCATTAGGGTAGGAATTCCTGATACACTGACAACAAGCATGGCTCACAAAGCAAACTTTATTTAAACAGGGCTACGCATTGAATTTTAGCTCATGTGTTCAAGAATGACACCTGAGAGAAAAACTGACTGAGTTGTCTAGATCCTTTAGTCACTGATTAGAGACACACATACACATTATTCTAGAAGCTATTCATTTTACAAAATCCCAAGGATCTGGTTAGCCATGCAGAATGTAGCCTGGTAAACAGTAATCAACTCTCATGAGACTGATAATCTAGGACTAGATGAACCTGAGCTTGAAGTTAGCAGGTTAAACAAGATATCCTGCTTTGTGAGACAGAACCCAGTTAAGTGTACCTATTAAACGTGTACAGAGAGACCAACAACTACACAGAGACCACTATCTCAATGCCCTCAATTAGTTATCAGTGTGTGCACTGTATCTCGCTCTCTCCCCACCCCACACTAATTCTGAGCCACACCAATGCTCACGCTGCCATAAACCAAAAGTACACCACACCCCCTGTCATCACACTAGCACTAGGTGTTCTGCACATTCATACTGAAAACCAAACACAAGACCTGCACATTACTGGTCACATTAGGACAAGTTCTCAGAAGACAGTCATTTAAATAGACATTTAAAACCAGACATGTTTGCACCCGGTTGTTAAACGGTCCAAATCGTACCATTGACGCAGTTAAGACGTCACAACTTTTTTTTTGTTTATCTCGAGGTCTTTAGTGTTCTTGTGTTAATCTGTGTATTATGGGGGATAAAATATGTGTGTGAGAGAGGGAGCGAGACAGAAAGCAAAAAAATAAGTGAGAGAATCACAGAGAGGAAGGAACATGTCCTTGATCCTGTTTGCATGAATTATGATTTTCAGGGGAGGGTAGGGAGGAGAGAGAGAGGACGGGTGGTGTCTCCCACACACACTCACGTTTCTCTAGGAGGAGGACTGTGACTCACTGGCTCTAGGCTTTGAATCTTTGAATCCTTGGCTGGCCCTTCACAAGAGAACTCCCCCTGAGACCAGCTGAAAGAAAGAGAGAGAGAGAGAGAGAGAGAGAGAGAGAGAGTCATCAATTGTGTTTTTTTGTCATGGTCACATTTTGTTCAAACTGGTTCCTTTCAACACAGCAACAACAGCTTTGAAATGTCTGTAGATACACACTTACTCACTTCAATTGCCATGTCATCCACATAACACTCTCATAGATCCAAGTCCGATCAGAAATCCAGTGTGGTCTGAGAGACATGATGAGAGAAGTGGCCATAACACTTTAAAAAAAAACAGGTGCCCATTTTAAGATGGTGTCACATTCCTCAGCTGACTGACTCATAGCAAAAGACTGAAGAGTTCTGAATAGGATTCCTTCAATTATGCCGGGTTTATATTTGGCCACATGTGAATGCATTTAAGTCTTAATTATAGTAGCAACTGAGCTGATAATTTAGCTTGTATGCAATACAGAAATCTACTTAATAATAAAACTACATTACATTCACTGTCTGTATTTGTTCGAGCTATACTTTATTATAATATATCATGTTAATAACTGTAATTTTAAGTTTATGTATATGCAATTATTATATAACTCATAACATCTTCATTTTTATTACTATGCCAGTTACATTGTAATGAAATATAAAAATCGAACGAGGATGTTATGTTCCATGCAAAATAATGGAGAAGACAATAAGTTAATAACTAAATCTGATGTCAAAAGTAGAGCTAAATATTGTCTCAAAATTTAGCAAGTGTCTGGCAACTGATGTCCTTTTTCTTTGTGTGGTGTTAACATCAATTTGTCCTAGTTATTTTTAAAGTGATAAGGAAGTGATTATTTGCCCTTAAAACACTCATTTAAAATGCTCCAAAATCCCATAAGAATTTGGTAATAAAATGGCTCTTATTTGTTTTATGTTCTCTAAATGATCTATTAAATGTTAGGCATATTAAGTAATGTATTGATCAGAACTGAGCTGTTGGTCACATGCAATGCGTATATTTCTGCTATAAAACCTCCTATAGCTGAGCATGTATATGTTCTGTTTTTTCTGAGATAGAGCTGTAAGGTTTGGTGTGTGTGTGTGTGTGTGTGTGCGCGCGCGCTGAGGGGGAGGTCCCTGCCTCCAGCCTCATGACTCTAAGTGCGTAAAAGTGTCACGTGTTGAGCGAGAGTGAAGTCACAGTGAAGTGGGCTACACACGGAGACTCACGTTCAGCTTCCTTCATTCATTCACCCTGCAACACACATTCCCGCAGGAGCAGTTTGTATGTCTCTCTCTCTCTCTTTTAGCTCTTTCTCTCTCCACGCACACACACAAGCACAGCCGCCTTCCGGCTCCATATTTTCACATCAGTGTGTGTGCAGTTACGAAATGAGCACATTATTGTGCCGACTGGCAAGAGCTCTTAATATATAAGAGTTTCCCGGCCGTGTGTGTGCTATACATCAGCAGAGGATCGAAAACTGTCACATAGCGCTCAGGCAGGGTCGGGAAATTGTGATTTATTGTTAGTGTGTCGGGGTCTTTAAGTGTAACTATATCAAAAGAATAAAAAAAGAAAAAAACTTAATCGCAAAGGAGTATAGATAAAACACTAGGAACAAGACGCAAAATATGTTTACACATTTATCTCGGCAGCTGTTGATATTAAAGCATTATAATACATATGCTATTTAAACAGAACAGATGATATATAATGATACATCACTTGCTTGGCTCCAGATCTCTCTTTGACAAACATAGGTTTGCTTTCATTTTTGCCTAGGCTTAATGAAGTCTTATATAAAAAGTGTGTGTGTGTATATATATATATTGGCCAGTCAGTGTCAGTTGATAGCAGCTGAGTGTACACACACACATGCACACACACACACGCATTTTCCGGCTGCTGGACTGAAACCGATCCGCGTGTCCACGTGTTTTCTCTATTTCCATCTGATTTGAATATGTAAGCTGGGCTCGCCTATCGGCCGTGTCCGCCCCCACACGCGCGCTCTATTCGTCAGCCTCTGGTCCGGAGCGCGTATCACGGAACTCAGGCGCGCAGGGCCCGCCCCCTCAGACACGTTGCCTTGGGAGAAGTAACACGGGCCGCACAATCGCAGCTCCGCATCGGTGCTGAACCACGAACACACACGCGCGCGCGCACACATACACACACATACACACCCGCTCCTAACACAGCAGACTGACTGCTGCTGAGGCAGTGTCCTGGATTTACCGCTGAACAAAGAAACACTACACCAGCTCCTTCGTCCCAGATCAGGTACGGCCGCTTCTCTTACTAAACCGACCGGGACACGCTGTCCGCCAGCATCTGCGCTCGAGACTCAACGGCAGCGGGCACGTGTACCGTAGACATGTCAAAAACGAAGCGCATGTATTTACATAAGGATTTATATCCAGTGATGGGTCTGTGAGAGCCGCCCGGACGCAGTGTGAGCTTTACTGGGACTCCGTCCGCTTCCAAAAGACTCTTTAAAGAAAGGTAAATTAGAAGAAGAAAGGAAAACCAACTAGGTTCCGTTTAATGCCGGAATTTTGGATACGTACCCCAAAATATTGTCTCTGTGTTTTTTATATGTCTGTGTTAACAATACTTGTTTTGGTTGTGGTCTGAGGAGTGTAGACGCGGGGAAGGACACAATGATGTAAACATTCACGGAGTCTGTGTTAGAGAAATACGTTATTTTGTGTGATGGTTCGACTTCTAACAGCAGTAAGGTGGTAGTTTTATACAATGCCCCACCCTTCATAAATCATACAGGTAACATATACACATTAAAGCGGACACACGTAGAATTTTTGTGAGTCGCTCTGGATAAGAGCGTCTGCTAAATGTTGTTGTAAATGAAAATGTGTAGCCTATCTTTGTCGGTGCAGAGAACCTGACAGTTTGACCTGTTGCAGAAGTTGCTAATAGCAGTTTTACCTTCCTAAACGGTAGAGTGTCTGTCTTTATGCTTAACCCTCTTTGAGTTCTGCTTCACGTTCCGCTTTTCACTTTATGAATTCTTCTTTCACTGAAAGCTGCGTCGAGTTTCTCTAAAATAATTTTTTTCTAGACTAATTTTCTGTCGGCTCTTTGATGACGTCTGATCATTTGAGGTTAAAATTAGAGCATTTGTAATTCACATACTGGCTTTTCCTCATATTTTTCTCCGTGTCAGATTTTTTATCAACGGAACGATTTTGTTTTAAAGGATTTTGCTACTTAACGAAAGCGGTAAACCTGGCTAGAATCATGATATCACAAGTAGTTTGTCACTTTTTCGAGACGTGTTTACTGCTCGGTCTACGGCAGGCCGTTACATAATGTCCCTTTTATTACTCCAGAGGAAACGTGTTCATGGGCCCAGTCACACTCCGTGGACAAATGAATGTAAAAATTGATGCAAGCATACCCTGGATACATTAATATCAAGTCGATAAAGGACGTGTATAGTCATTTGACAGTATCAGTTGTTTCATGTTGGCTTAGCAGTCGTTTCTCTGTCAAAGAAGGAGCCAATCTATGTTGGTTTTACTGGTCATAGATTTTTAAATTTAAAGGTTCCTTTTTAGGAGCTCAACATTCTGAGTGACAAACATGTTCAGACAGACAAGGTGTTTATCGTGAATATATACCCTATAGCTGGCATTATATTGGCACCCTTGTGTGGATGTTGGAGAAGAGCCCTCCTCCTCATACTGAGACAGGAGGCTTCACATTTACTCTCTTTTTCTCCAGTGCCACGTGCTCATTTAAACAAAGAAACCTTTGCCATAATGATTTCAAATCATACAACCTTGTTTTTAACACACAGTTCTCAATATTACGGCTATAAAATATCATCTGTTGAAAAGATTAGTAGTGCTAAAAAAAAAAAAAAAAACCAAAAAAACCCCTACAACACATCACAAGAAACTCAGTCTTGGTTCATTAGGAGCTACAAACGCAAGAGCCAGGAATTCCAGCCTTTGTGTTAACTCAGCCAAAAATGTTTAAACACTCATTTTTAAAATGAGCCGCAACTACAGATAATATCTAATAAATCTCAGAGCTGTCGCTCCATTAAAATGGCTGTTGTGAATGCCTATTGTTTGTGTCCTATGGTGGTCGTCATGGTCGCAGTCTTCCAGCCTCATTGAATAAGCAAGCGAGGATCTGGGCGTGTGCTATGGGCCACCTGGTTGGTCACAGACCAGATTTGTAAAGGATTTTTAATGAGGAGAATATCAAAGGTAATATGCACACAAACGGTGTGGTTGTGGAAAGCTACTCATGTGATTACTTGTATCCATATGATATTGTATATTTACTTGTGAATACATACAATCTCAGCTTATTATATAATTGTCATTATAGACAGAAATAACACACGCAATTTCTCATGTAGTTTTATCATGACACCTGATACTTAGGGTAAAGACAGATGACCAGGCAGGAGTCAGCTCCCAGACAGTAAATACATAATCTAATAGGACTTTCAAGGGCAGTTGGTGGTTTTCGGTGCTTGTGAAGTAGTCTGTCTTTTATACGGCACTGTTTATCCTTAGTCTGAGCTGAAGGCTCAGGTGTTGTGACTGGATGGTGGCCTGTCTGGCCTGCTGCTGTGTCGCTGCCTCACAGGGTTGGAACTCTACTGAGACCACATGCTTAGGCTGGCATTTTTACCCACCAGTGCCCGCTTGGCCATTAATCTCAGTGATTGGTCCAGTTGGGTGACAGCAATTGAACACATCAGAGAGATTTGAAAGCCAAGGGTAATTACAGAAACTAATAAGGTTAGAAGTCTGATTGATAAGGCTGAAAGGTTAATTATTTTTATGTAATAAAATATTTAGCTGTAATTTAAATTATACCAGTTTTACATGGGGGGTTGTTATCTAATAGCAGAGTTTGTGATCTGTTTGGAGAATCAGAAGCAACTAAAAATACATATGCTGCATACTTCACAAGACAGTCATAACTAACTGGTCATCAGGCACACTGTACTGCGGTATGCATTTGGGCTTGAAACCAGAAATTATGAAATGGTTAAAAAAAAACGTTCTTAAAAAGTGGACTTAATTTTACAGAAAATTTAAAGGATGATAAACTTAAAGGCTGTCACTTCATGGCTACATAAAATTGCAATTAGATTTTTTTCCCAAAAACCCTTGCCCTACTTACTGGCCCTGATTGACATAATTGTCATTGCATTTTGTCATATAATCTTATGAATTGTTTCTGTTGTAATTAAAGTAGGCCTTTTCTGTCTCCAACAGGTCAGTGATGGTCAGTGCTGGTTAGAACCAGTGGCCGAGGATGTCAGCTTCAGATTCGGACTATTCCATTGACTGGCTGGCCAGCGATGATGAGGAGGACAACAGTGAGGTGGAGGCAAAATGTGAAAGAATACAGGGGATGCTGTCCAGTGCTCGTGCAGCTGAGGTTCAAACCTGTAAGAGGACCGCAGACAATTCAGTGAAGGACAAGGTGGCCAGAAGTTCTAGGAGCAGTTCGCCCTCCAGCTGCACCAGCTCTTGCTGCAGCACAGAGGGGGAGCTTTCTCCTCCAGGAGAGAGTGAGGACCGGTCTGGTTACAACCACACCTCAGAAAGCCCTAAAGGCAAAAACAGGCAAGCACGGAAGAGAGCATGGTGCTCAGCAGTGCCAGAACAAAAAGAAAGGCAGCTCACCACCAGCCCAACAGAGAAGGACAGGTTCTTTGCATGCAAGGTGAGGCACGCTGCCCTCTCATTTGGCTTTGAGTCGCACCCTGTGCTTGGGCATAATAGTGGAAGTGCCAATGTACAGAGATTGGCCCTTATCACTTGCATGATCTAGCTTCATCCAAGCTGAATTAATGTTAGTAATAAGCAAAGTGGAACCACTTCCAGGAAGACCTCTCCTATCTAGGTGAAAAGTGAATGTGTCACTTAAGTCATGTGAATCAACAGGAGTTCAGTAAAACTAGAACTTGTCTCCATGAACATGGTGAACTGTCAGTCATTTACATTTGTTCTATATTGGCATCCCTGGTTTTCTTGTGTATACATTCGGAATATAGGCATCCTGAAAGCTGCTAACATCAGGAGTGGGCATCAGAATCAGTATCGTGAAATGATGTCAAATTTAATGTTTTTCATTTTAAACCTACTGTTATAATAATAATAATAATAATAATAATAATAATAATACAAAAATGTCAAACATTTTCTGAAAGCACATTATTGTTCTGAGAACATTGCTGTTCCTCAGGGAATAAGTTATTTTGTATTGAAATATGAATAGCGGTAGAATGCTAATGATGCTGACTGATGGTCTTTGTTCCTCAGTGCATTGAATTGCAGTGCTATATTCACCCACTATCCTCCATCCTGAATGGCCTTCGCTCTGGCAGATACAGAGAACGTGAGTACCAGCCATTTCTGCATGTCATTCTTTTAACAGGCTAAAGGAGCCACATTAATAATACACGTCAAGCACAGGTCAGATGTTGGTGAAGCTTTTGGCCATCAGAGCAATAGATGAATATATGCCAAATTACAGGTACAAAGTATGACATTAAGTAAGCATTCCTGATATTTGATATTGTAGCATATGTAGTGTATATTGTTTGATGCAAGCCTATCATATAACTATACCTATTTCCACTTGTGATCAGTGTTTCACACTATCACAATGGAGCACAGTTAGCATAAAGGGATAGGCACCGTGCACTACAAAACTACAAAACACCTGATTCTAAAAATTCCCTAAGGTTTTCCTCAGTATATTAAAGGCACAATGGATATAGTCTCGGGGGTGTATGATGCATCCCTCACAAGCTGTAGAATACACTTTAGAAAATGTTTGGCCAACAAGCTTTGCATATTAGCTTCACAAGTACATTGGCTTTGACAGTGGCACTTTGTAAAAGCTATGGTTTAGAGAATTGTTGAAATGTATTTGAGCCAAATGCGGCTTTAACACATACTACCACATGGTATTAAACCCAGTAGAAGCTGAATGATGCATTTTGTTGGCCAGGCTTTAGTTCCACATGGCTTAGCAGGCAGGCTGTGCAGTGGGCCAGGCTGCTTACGAGCGGTAGAGCTATGGGATCTATGTCAAAACCCACGACCCCCAGACTTCCTAGTTACAGAGACAGAGTGTCTGCTCTCCCACACACTTCACAGGAACCCATCTGCTCTACAGACGCAGCCCAGCCTGTCAGAGACAATGTGCCCGAGTTGGATGTTTAAAAAAAAAAAACTAAAAAAAAAAAAACTGTCTTTTCCTATCATAGGGCTCAGCACTTTCCAGGAGAGTGTGGCCATGGATCGAATCCAGAGGATAATGGGGGTATTGCAGAACCCATGTATGGGGTAAGAGGCTTCTTTGTATGGGTACACTGAATGGGAATCCTTGAGTAATGTTAATGTTTTCATATATATTCAGGTCAGCTGTACATGACATAAAATAACATAAAAATTTGTTCTGAACAAAAATGTCATGAAATAATTGTGAATTAATGGTTCAATCTAAACTAGGAATGGGCAATACAGCAAAAAGTAATACATGATATAAAATATTTATATTATACACAATATATTCCACAATGTTTATTTATTTTTTAACAGTTTGTAAGCTGAAAGAACATTTTTTCAAAGAGATACCATGGATTAGTTTGCACCCTCTACTTCCTTCCCTTTCTCTGTCCACCCACACACAGCTTGCTGAATTTTGCCCATCCATCACTCTAGCAGTCATGTATAGTTATCCAGTCTGAATTACCTTCTAGCGGTACACTCCCCTTCACTCTTGTTGACAGACAGGTGTATATGGGCATTCACATGTGTGTTTGAGTGTGAGAGTTTGCGGTATGCAGACCAAGCCTCAGATTTCCCAGTCTCCACCTGTACTGCTATATGTATGTTCTGGGCTTCTCAGCAGGACTCCTCTTGCTCTGTACACTAAAAGTGACACCTGCAATGGCAGTAAGCCCACAGCATGAGGCTCCAATGTGAGCCAGCAGGAGGGCCACTCAGCCCTGTTAGATCAGCTGTTATAGAGCTTAAAGTGGATGCGCTAAAGTGGACAATCCTTGCCCAGGTCATTAAAAATGTCCTGAGCCCCGTTCTGGGAATAACATTGTATCCAATTGATTAGCTTCTCTGCTGGCGAGACCAAGTAATGATGTCACTGTTGGGAGGTGAAAAGTTTCTGTTGCTTCAAATGATGTGCCATTCTATGGTGGGTGGGACTGGGTAATGGACATATCATGCTCTATTTTCAGAGCAGCATTTGGCTAATGTCCCAGCTCTGTTTTCCCTTTGTGCTCTACAGCTCTACAGGGGGAATAGTCCTTAGTTCTTGTCTGACCTTCTAGTCTGACCTAAAGCCTGAAATTTTGATTCTATTCCAGTATGCTTTTGAAATGTTGTAGTCGTCTGCATACAAAAAGCTGGAAACTGAAGTCATAGATCTGCACTATTGGGTGGAGTGCCTATTTAGACCATTTGATCAAGGCACTGAGCCAAGAAAACCCCAGTTAAACCACCAGCTGCTCCAGACACAGGAGGCACAAAGCAGGGGAGTGGCTGTTTCCCAGCAGGCAGACTCAGCATGGAGGAACCAAAGAGTGGTCGTCAGGCACCTCCTCCCTCGGGCTATACAATTATGCCAGCTGGCAGCCCCCAGAACAGGGCCACAATGATGGAGAGGGGATGAAAGTGACTTCTCTGGCAGGGGTCATTCTAGATAATCTATCGCATAAATTTAACATGCTTTGAATGAGCACACAGCAGGTAGACCCTGGTCATGTGATTTACACTAATCTCCATTAACCATCTGCTGGGGCCTGCTAGGAGTCAATGGGCATCGGCCTGCTTGTGTGCATATGTGTGCAGGGGTGGGCATCTCAGCCTGCGTCACTTTTCCACAGCAGAACTACTTTTCTTTTCTATGCAGCGTGTTCGCCAGTGCCCTGCTGCAGGCTTATATGCCTATTTTTAGAGGCGAGAGAAACGGTTGCGCTTCATGCCACGTGTGGGCACAAACATGTGTGAATCAGCCTAGGATGTGTTCTAGATTGGAGCACAGTTTGTTCTATGTGGTGAGGTGCTCTTTTGCATCCCATGAGGTCAGCATGACAGAGAATGTACTTTTGCTCTTGCTCAGATCTGAGAGTGTGATCCTGTGGTTTGGTGCATGGTGCACTGTCTGGTTCAGACTTGGATGTTAACACTTTTTTTTTTTTTTAATTCCGGTCATGAGTGGGTAGCTCCTGCTAAATCATATCCTTCCTGTGCCATGCAGTGAGCGGTATGTCAACATCATTCTGAAAATGGAGGAAATGCTGAAGAGCTGGTTCCCTCACGTAAAACCCCGCCAACAAACCACTGCTGTAGAACTGACGCAAGAGACTGCCCCGCTGAAGAAACCTAAGGTAATATGTTTGTTATATTTAATCATGGCTGTTACTGTTAGGCATGTCTTCAAAACCCTGGAGGTGTCTTTTTTATATGGCACAAATATTGCAGGACAAAATCCTCACACAACTTACATTTAGTCGTATGCCCTGAAACAAGTGTACTTTGTTACTGTAATGCAAGAATCATTTACACAAATGTCAATGGGGAAACATTAAGCTGAATGCCAGCTTGAAACAAAAGGTATTTTCACATTTTATTACTGTGTTACTCACAGATACCTGTCATGAATAACTGTAAGGTGACTACTGGCAGACAGTAAAGGACAGCATAAAATACCCATTATTCTTTAATCACTGGGCCAGTAAAGAACAGGGCAAGCAGGAAGGGATTAAAATCTGTTTTTACAGTTAAAGGGTACTATGCACACATCTCATGTTCCCCAAGAACAAAGGTGATTTGGGAAAAAGTGTCCCTGTGGACAGTTAAAGGTCAACAGAGACATCTGCATTAAGGATTGTCCCAGTGAAGTTTCTATAGAAGTCTTTCTAATTTTGCCTGCTGGATTCCCAGTTTTAAATAGTGCACTTACACATACATATGACTGAGAAGGTGATTCAGCAGGGCAGAATCTAAGTGCTGTTATTTAGAGTTAGTTTTTTCAAAGTATTGTTCACTGAGATGTAAGAATAATTTAAACATGTGTGAACCAGGATAAACACAGGACACAATAACACAATACATTAAAATAATGTACAATATTCATTAGGCCATGAGATTGAAAGTGCAAGTTTAAATTGGCAAGATTAGCTGATGTTGCTTTCTAGCTTATGATACTCAATCCCAAACAGATACAACTCACTGTTGCCCTCTTTAGGTGTTATTAACAAAAATCAAATAAACAATCCTTACCACAGCCCCCCAAATTGGTTATAACACTCAGTCTGAAGATGGAGCAGTAGTTTTGGAGCATCTTGATGTTTTATTTTTGGGAAAAGCAAAGTGATGAAAACAGACATGATTTACAATGACATGTTAAATAATTGCAATTAGCTCAAATTATTTTTGAGCAAGCTGTGATTTTATAGTACTTGTGAAATAGCAATAATCACATAGTTTAATTTTACTTGTGCTTGAAACAGAGAAGTGAAATACACTTACCCTCTTTGTTTGTGCATTGCAGTTGTCCTCGGCTGCAGTCCCCATGTCCACGGGTCTTGTTAACCCTGCTACAAACGGCGCTCCTCACATAGGTGCCAAGGCCATGCGAGTCAGTGACCTCACACCCCCTGCACCTTACTCTGCCACCAACCTGAAGTGGTTTCACACATCTCCTATCTGTTCGCCCACGGCTGAGCAAGTCCAAGGGACGGTCCGGAACTTTTTAACAGCTCATACGGATAAGGACATAACACAGGACAACTCTGTGTCCTCTAGTACTGACATGCCACAGCATAAGACAAACTCAATGCCCAGTCGACCTCCTCCAGGCAAGATCAATGCCCCCTGCCTGGAGAGACTACTAAAATCCACTGAGAGCATTATCAGCCAAAAAGGCTCCGGGGGGATGGGTGGCATGTCGGCCCCAGGCTGGTCTTAGTCCACAGAGATGGCTCTGGATAATCAGAGCCTGGCCAGCCCCCGCTGGAGTCAGTCAGCTTGCTCCACCTCAAAGCGTACCGCTCCATTTCAGCTATGAAGAGAGACACAAAGCAGAGCAGGCCCAGCTTAGCACCTAGAGGGACATGGCTATCAGATACATACTGAAGAAAGTGTCAGGGTGTGGCTAGTGTGTTTCAATATGTCCTCATCTAACTTGTGCATCAAATTTGAAACCTCAGTGTTGGATTACAGTGTGTGTGTGTGTGTGTGTGTATGCTGTGAGTGTATGTTGGGAAAACCCTCTGATGCTGAGCCCCTTAAGCTGTCTTTAAAAGAGGATATCCCTAGTGACACAGAAAGTGCATAGAATACAGTGGCTTGATGTGTTGGTATCTGTGAATAAAGGCAAGCAAGACTTCGGAAAGGGAAGGGAAATAAGAGGGAGTAATGCGTTATTTTGGGAACACTTCAGATATTCCAATGTGTCAGTGATATCCATTGTAGTTATAGTTAGACTATGTGGGTTGAATGTGAATTTTGCTTTTTTTTCCCTTTTCTTCATCCACTCTACTGAGTTGGTTGATGTGACTGTTACTTCATAGGATTAAATTCTAGCTAAGTTTTTGGTACAACGGTTCTACCTCAATCTGACACCATGTCACCAATTGTGTACAGAACGAATGTACACTAACTTCAAATTCAGAGAGAGGAGGCCTACTAAGATCATGGTGAGCCAAGTTAGCCTGTAGTGCTGGGGGTCTTGGGCTGCTCTGCTTGTGTGAACCCAGGAGCCTCTTACTATGAGGAAAAGCTCTGGAGGCCTGACTGGTGCCATTGTATAGAATGTGAACTGCAAAATTCTTTACTTTTTTTTCCTTACTCTGAGAATCTCCCAATTTGAGGGCATCCAGTGCCTGTTAATTCGATGTCAAGCTGTGCCTGTACACTGGTTTTGTGAAATAAGAACAATTTGGAATACCTGCAACCTCTGAACGACAAACTAAATCAAATCAGGAACACTTACATCTCCTGCCATTTTCTGCTATCGCATAAATTATTAAAATGTTTGCCAACTGCTCCCTGTGGTCAAGTGGGACAAAGACATTGCAGTTTGCCACAGAGCTGGATGATATCTTGAGAGGGAGAAGGTATTCAGAGTTTGTGTAAATATATGTTGTTAAACTACCCTTTGCAAAGTGGCCTTTATAGTGTGATATTTTATACTTTGGAAATAAATGTGGTTATATTTGTTTGGCGTATTCCCATTGTCTTTAAGCACTTTTTTGCTTATCTCTCTTCACCTCAAGCGACCGGTCAAAGATTTAACAGTCAGTCGATTTTTCATTCTTATCTTTCAAGCACCTCATGACGCAAATGTGAAGCATGTATCATTCTCAGTACGACTGCCCTTGTGTGTTCTATTGCAGTCTCACAGAAATATATTTTATGGAGTTACCCCAGCCATTTCAATTCCGATTGTTCACAAAGTGAACAAAACCAACCTCAACCAGTCAGTCTGTCACATGTACAAATACCAGAACCAGAAATACTGTTTAACCACAAACTGACCTTAATAAATGAATCTATTACATGTCAGAGAATACTGAATGGTGCCACATGTATCTCAAATGATTAACCACCCTTGAGTTTCTGGGAAGGAGAAAGTCAGATGGGGGAGTACCTTGCAGAATCACAAACCACATCCTCATGGGAACAGAAAAGAAAATGTTGTTCTGTACAGTGAGTAATTCAAATGAGCTTCTCCTTCTCATCCTCCTACAGCTGTAGAAAATGAAAATCGGGTTTATTAAATCAGCCACACACAACACTGAAAAAGTCAGTTTCACTTCTTGCTTCAGCTCTTGGGAAAGATTTGTTTCTGACAAATTTGACCCGTTATTGTATACCTTTTTCTATGAAATAACCTGTTTTCTTTGTTTTGCATGGTGATGACGGGAAATCAGAGTGGAAGTTGATTTTGATGCAAGTAAAACGTATAATTCTCTTTCAGATTTTACTGAAGAGTTTAAGAGAGCAAAGGGGAAAAAAGGCAGTTACAATTCACTCACACTGCAGAAATCCTTGATCACAAACAATAACTGACTTCAAGTAGGAGTACATTACATTAATACAGTAATTCATAGTTTAAAGTAAATGGCACCATCTGTTTTCTTTTCTTTTATTAAATTACAAACCAGAGCCCAGAGGGGGAAAAATCTACAGTTAATATCAAATTTTTAAGCTCTTTAGTAATGATGTTAACAATTGTAATCAAAGAAACACTTTTTATACAATTCAGAAAAGGTTTCCTCACAATTTGTTGTCTGTCTGCATATTGTGGACAGTTACTGCATAACTGGACTTGTGTATATAAAAAACCCTAATGTGAATAAACAAAAATAACAACCAAAGTGGCTCTGTCAGATGTTAGGTTTTTGTTTCTCTCTGCTCACAGCAGAGAAATTGCATAGAGCCCTCCAAATGTTGAAAATCATGAACAAATATGAGGAAATTACTTTACTCCTGCTCCATAGGTAATATTGACTTATTTTTACTATTTCAGATTATTTAGGTAGGAACTATCTCTAAATTTGGGGGAGGGATAACTGCTTGAATGTAAACAAATGTGCCACAAAAAGTGCCGAATGTGCCACAAAACTAAACAACTCAAGTTATAAATGAGTTTTTGTGGTAATTCAAACAGTGACTAAAAACTTACAGACATGTAAAACGTCAGCCACATTAAAATAACAGTCATTTTTCTCCTCAAATATACCATTCAGCTTAAAAGACAAAGAGTTTCTGAATGTAAAAAAAAAACAGAGATAACTGTGTTCCCCACAATCATAGATTTTGCCATCATTTGTGTAATAAAGAGTGATTGAGTACACAATTACCATTTCCTAAATGTCCCTTGGCATGAGTAATATATTTCAGGAGGAAAAAAATAATATTAATATTTTGTACAAGAACGATATTATAAACTCCAGAAACTCAAGCTTTAAAGACACCGTGTAAAATTTTAAACTAATAGTGAATCCCTTGACACAGGAAATATTATACACAAAAATAGGTTTTTGTTGTTGTTGTTTTGTATTCATAAACTGTATATTTTTCATATATAACAGTAATTTCATATATATGGGGGCTGTCAATAATGCTAAACAGAAGTGAATATGAAAATGAACATAGGCCTATATTTGCATTTTTGCAAAATTCACAGAAACATCAGATTTATGTAAGTACACCTTTTATGCATAAATATTTTATAAGTTAATCATGTTATCAATGAGGAAAGGGAAAACATCACATGTCAAATATTTACAAAACGTTCATATTGTATACATATCAAAACATGTCATTTATAGATAACCTTTAAAGTGCGGATTGCTGGAATTTTTTATCTGGCAGTTTTAATCGGAAGTGAAGGGCTTTAAACAACTGAGCTATTGCAACCAAGAACCACTTCTCTTTTTTTTTTTTTGTAAGAATCTATTAATCCTGAAAATATGTTGTTTCATGCATCCTACTTAAAATAAATGAGTCACTAAAACCATTTCTTTCCATTTTTAGGCTATATTTTTCACTGGAAATGTATGCTCAGGCTAAAATTTTTTATCTCCACTGCCAGACACTGGGCAAACAAGAGGTGCTACTAAAAAGTGAAAAGTGAAATTGATCACCCAGTGGTTCATCTATAGAATGGCATCAAAGAACCCTTTTCCTATGTTCACTGTTGAAGAGTGTATGATGCAGGTTATGTCTAGATTTGGCAAAACTGTATCTGTGAGGATACATCTGCATGGCAGGAATGCACTACCCCAGCTGAACTCTACACACCAAAACCCATGTGTCACATCCTCAGGCAGTAATAGTTAGATCCAAATTTCTGCTGCATGCCTCATTGTTGCTAAATACGTTTTACGTAGCATATTGTGAAATGAGACAGCAGTTAGTGTAGTGTAACCCATGTTATAAAAGCGTATAAAAGAGTTATTAAAATAATATTTTATTATTAAAAGGGCACATAATTTAGATGCAGCCTATTAGAATTAGTAATGATTAATTAGTAATAAAAAAATAGGTAATAAACAGAACAAAATAACTCATTTATGAAGAATACTTGACCTAGACTAAAGCTGAAATTGAAGCTTTAAAAATATTATACATAAATAAAGACACAAATATGTGAGGAAAAGAAACTTTATTCACATAAAAATACTTATTTTATATATATTTTTGAGAATATTTAATTTATTTATAAATAAATATTAAATTTTATATTTTTAGTAGTACGTCACATGCTACAGCCAATAAGGTGATTGATTACGTTGATAAGCGCGGGTAATTCTGCTGATCTGGACCCAGTTCTTCTTTTTAGGTCGAGCAGCTGTCGTGAGCAGAAGGCATCTGCAGAAGAAAGAGGGAAAGATGGATAAAAGCTGAATTTTTGTAGTAAAAAACCTGCAGTGTTAGCAAGTAAACACGCTTTAAACTAAATCACCGAGCTGGTGGACCTGGGAAGCCCTCCGTGGTGAAGAGGAGCGTTAATAGCTGGGATACACTGAGTTTTGCATCGGTAATTACGGCGCTAGCCGACTATGCTACGCTAAACATGTATTTTCATTGGGATTATGGTGATGCCCGTGCTTAAACGTGTCAATTTAACCATTTAAAATTATTTATAACCCATATGAATGAGACAAAGCGTAAGAGTTGGATTTGTAGAGGCTGGGAATGTGTAGTTTTGTGTTTATTGGGGATTTTTCAGCCTGTGTAACCACAGGCTGGCCTTTGTGAGCCACATAAGCGCGCCACAAGTTGCAAGAATTTAACCCCTTGTGTGCCAAGCACTGCATTTATCTTTATTTTCACTGTATATGAATCCCAAATATAGTAAATATGTTCAATTAATTGGTAAAGAAGGTAAAGATGTATGTGTAGTTGAATGTGAATCATTGTGTTTAGAGTTGATGTTGACGGAATATTATGACCTATTATAGGTCAGGTTTTTGGCTAGATTTCAAATTGGACCCCCCTTTTCTACGTTTGATGGTGAGCCTTCCTGGATTCTGACCCTGGAAACTGTCCACAAGTGCTGTGGACAACTCTGCTCTGTGAAACCCCCTTCTCTGAACTTTCACTCCTCTCCAGAGCGGTAGGAGAAACACGTACCTTTCCACAGACTGGACCGTTTGCACATACTCAATTCCAACTGCCACCTGTGAAACAAACGGACATTAATTACTCATATATACACACACAGGAAAAAAAGGGAAACCTTCCAAACTATCAAAGTCATTACTATTTTCTAGTAATACGCTACAGTATGAAGACTGAAAAAGACTGTTATTATTTCGGGGCATGAAAAAGCCCCTTAAATAGTCATAATCATCAAAAAAGCATTTGCTCAACCATTACAGGTGATCAAGTGTAAATCCATTTCATACCAGTCAAACTGATACCTCTGTATAGACTGTGTAATGCTAAAAATCCTAACAAAATCTGGAAATCTCAGAAGGAAAGCTGTGGCTCTGCAAGTACCTGGAATTAACATGTATCTTGGGTAATCTGACCACAAGACATAGCAGTTTACACTTGCTTTTTTTTTAGGGACCACTTGTGATTTATAATTTGAAAAAGCAAATTCTTAAACCACAGAAGCTGCCATTTTATTTACGGTCTGTATTAACAAGAACAGCATCTTAAGATTTAAATGGGGACATTTACCATTAGGCACAATATTAGAAACCCTGGGAGGTGTACTGAATAACAATAATCAAGGGTTCAGACAGGGGCCCAGTTGCCCCCTAGGCCAACCCCAGCCAGCAGAGGGAGACATGGAGCCAACATGCCTTAGTTAAGAGAAATCAGCAGCACCTGTTTCTCTCCTACTCAAGGAAAGCCAACACACACCTCAGTGCTCAGTCTTGGGTTTCTCTTTTTAAGAGTGCCATACAAGCCTAGCTGGTAACTTTGGTAAAGTCCCTAGAGTATTCTCCTGGGTCTCTCTCCTGTGAAATAGAGTCTTTTGTTCTTTGTTTATTTATTTTTTTAATAAAAAAGGTTTCTAAACTTATTGTTTCTTCTTTTCTCAAATCTTTTGGTTTGGCATCTTCACCTATTTAGTTGTCTTTTCCTTTAATTTGGGAAGCTTCTTTTTGTTTTATTTGAATTTCGTTTTCTGTTTTTTCTGCACTTGAGTCCATTAAAGAACTACTCCACTAGTAGCTCACTCAGGGTTCTTTGGTTTTAACCCATCCCTGGGTAAGCTATCACATTACAGCAAGACTGAGCCATAACATGGACTCAGCAGAATCCACAGACATGGACCAACTTAGAACTGCCATAATGGCTCAGGGGCCTACCATTGGCAGGCATGAACAGGCCATTCAACAGGTACTATCACACTTGCAGGGTCTTACTGCTACCCCTGGTCCTCCTCCTCTAGTTGTACCAGCTCCTGAACCCGTCCCACAGTCTGAACCCCACCTACCACCCCCTGAAATGTTTGATGGGGTACCTGGGCGTTGTCAAGGCTTTCTGCTGCAGTGAGCTCTACCCTTTAGAGCAACAGCCTTCTGGCTTCCCCACTGAGAGGGCCAAGGTGGCATACATTATCTCTTTACTCATGGGTCGAGCCTTTGCTTGGGCCACACCTGTTTGGGAGAACTAGCCTGATGTATGCGCCACAGCAGCCTTGTTTACTGCTACAATGCGCCAGGCTTTTGATCACCCGGTCTGTGGAGGGGAGTCTGGTTCCCTCCAAAGTCTTTAACCAATCTCCTCATGTCTCTGGGGTGTTTCTCAATGCCAGCATCTCTTGGGAACATACTCAGGAGAAGCACCTCAGTGCATTTGTAGATTCAGGAGATGCTGGCAATTTTATTGATTTCTCCTTAGCAAGAACCTTAAAGCTCCCACTTGTACCTCTTGAACATCCGTTTCTGATATCGGCTATTGATGGTCAGTCCCTTGAACCAGGAGTGGTATCTCAACAGACCCGACCACGTACGCTACAAATTGGAAAACACTGAACGGGTCACCTCTTTTTTCATCAGTGCCCCCCAATTGCAGCTGGTTCTTGGCTTTCCCTGGCTGCAGCGCCATAACCCCTGTATTGACTCGGTAATGCGATCAGTAATCACCTGGGGGCCCCAATGCCAAGGGTCATGTTTAGAAGTCCACCCCACCAAACCTAAAGTCAGTACATCACTTTCAAGCATTCCTGATTTGTCTCGAGTTCCCCATGAGTACTATGATCTGATGGAGGTTTTCAGTAAACAGAAAGCCCAGATCCTGCCTGCCCACCGGTCAGATGATTGTTCCATCAACCTTCTCCCTGGTGCTGATCCTCCTCAGGGCAGACTATTTTTCCCTTTCAGGTCCCAAGCGGAAAGCCATGGAGGATTACATACAAGAAGCTTTGGCTTTGGGATTAATTTGCCCTTCAACCTCACCAGCAGGGGCTGGGTTCTTCTTTGTAGGGAAAAAAGATGGGGGCCTTCGTCTCTGCATAGATTACCAGGGTATAAACAAAATCACGGTGTAGGATCGCTATCCTTTGCCCCTCATGACCTCAGCCTTTGAAGCACTAAAGCAGGCTTCAATTTTTACTAAACTGGATCTGCACAGTGCCTATAACCTGATTGGGGTGAGAGAAGGTGATGAGTGGAAGACGGCCTTCATCACTCCATCGGGCCACTACGAGTACCTTGTTATGCCCTTTGGTCTAATGAATGCACAGCCATCTTCCAACGTTCATCAATGAGATCTTGAGGGAGACTCTAGACAACTATGCCTTTGTTTATATTGATGATATTCTCATTTACAGTCACTCTCTCGAGGAACACATAATTCATGTCAGAAGGGTTCTCCAGCTGCTTCTGGAGAACCATCTTTACATAAAGCTGGAGAAATCCCTATTTCATGTGCCATCTGTTTCCTTCTTTGGATTTGTAGTATTTAGATTAGATTCAACTTTATTGTCATTACACAAGTACAAGTATAATACAACAAAATATATTTTAGCATCTAACCAGTGCAGTAAGCAGTAAGTGCAGAATGTACATATATAGAAGATGGCAGGTGTGGTCCTCTACTTTAAGCTTGTAGCAGTGCTTGGCCACCTTGATGCCTCTCCTCAAATTTGCCCTGGATATGCTATAGGCCTGTGCGTCACCTGATTTGAAGGCGATGACGCTGGCCTTCAGCCGAAGATGCACCTCCTTGTTTATCCATGATTTCTGATTCGGGTAAGTAGCAATCAACTTCTGTATGGTAACCCTGTCAATGTTGGTTTTGATATTGTCCAACACAGAGGAGGTATATGTATCAATATCAATATCCGTGTGAGAGCCACAAGTAGCCTGTGAAGCAAACATACTCCAGTCTGTGTGATGAAACCTGTCCTGAATGAAGTACAGAGTCTGCCTCCACTGGCCACACTTTGATAGTTGTTACTGGTGGCTTCATGCGTTAGATTAGTGGAGAGTACTTGGGAATGAGAAAGAAAGGTGGTCTGACTTCCCCAGGTGCGGGAGGGGGGTCACAGTGTATGCTCTAGGTATGTTTGAGTAGACATAATCCAGAGTTTTGTCGCCTCTTGTATTGCAGGAAACATGCTGGTGAAATTTAGGAAGCGCTGTCTTTAAGTTAGAGTGATTAAAATCACCAGCAACTATAAAAGCAGCCTTCGGATGAGCAGTCTGTTGTTTGCTAATGGCTTTATAGAGTTCATTTATAGCCAGCTTGGCATTAGTATCCGGTGGGATGTAAACTGAGGTTATGATAATGGAAGTGAACTCCCTTGGCAGATAAAAAGGTCTGCACTTAATCATGAGAGATTCAAGATTAGCCGAGCACGGTCTCCCAACAGTGGTAAAGTTTGTGCACCAAGCTTTGTTAATATCATCTGCTGTTCTATCTGCCCGAAGTGTGTAGCGTCCAGCTAGCTCGATAGCATTGTCAGGTACACTGTACCATGTTTCTGTAAAAGTCATGATATTGCAGTACATGAGTCTTTTACTATGATTGATGTGAAGTCGTATCTCGTCCATTTTATTCACCAAAGACTGCACATTCGCTAGAAAAATGCTGGGCAGCGAAAGCCAGTGTGGTGTTAGCTTTAGCCTAGTTTTTGCTCCTCTACGCTTCCCTCGCCTTTGTTCATGGTCTCGACGCTGCCTGCGATCACTTCTGCTTGGCTTGGTAGAGTGTGTAGCCTCCGGTGTTCTGGAGATTTCTGCTGGAATGAGTTGAAGATTGGTGAACAAACCTTCAGAGTGACGTAAGCCAATGTCCAAAAGTTCCTGTCGGTTTTAGGATGTTAAAGAAAAGCTGTCCTGTACGAACAAACTCGAAATGAGAAGGAAAATACTGCAAAAACGCAAAGTCTGGTAAAGACGCAAGGTCTTGCGATGTGCTCGTGCCGCCATCTTTCTTGATGCATCTAAAGGGAGGCTGAGCATGGATCCAGCTAAAACTAAAGCAGTCATGGACTGACCACAACCAACATGCCTTCAACACTTTCTGGGATTTGCCATTTTTTTCCGACGTTTTATCCGGAATTTTAGCACAGTTGCAGCCCCACTAACTTCCCTGACAAAGAAGTCCACTGGACGGTTTCAATGGTCAGATGAAGCCCAGAAAGGTTTTGAAGAGCTCAAATATTGCTTGGCCACAGCTTTGGTCTTACAACTTCCAGATCCAGACCTTCCCTTTCTGGTGGAAGTAGATGCTTCATAGACACAAACGTAGGGGCAGTACTGTCTCAGCATTCAGCTTCTGGCAAGAAGTTACACCCCTGTGCCACTTTTTCTTATCATCTCACTCCTGCAGAGCGAAATTTGTGATGTTGGTGACAGGAACTTCTAGCAGTGAAATTGGCCTTGGAAGAATGGAGGCACTTGCTAGAGAGGGCTAAACATCAGTTCCTGGTCTGGACGGACCACAAAAACCTGGCTTATGTCCAACAGGCCAAACGCCTAAAGCCCCGTCAGTCCAGGTGGGTGCTATATTTTTTTTTTTTTTTTTTTTTTTTGCCCGGTTTGACCAGGCTCTAAGAATGTGAAGCCTGATGCCCTCTCTCGGCGGTGGGATCCTCCATCCTCTGAAGACCCACCAAAGCCGGTAATTCCTGAGACCCGAATTGTGGTTCAAACTGCCCTCCAAAGCGAACCTGACCCAAGTGGAGGCCCGCCAGGGAGGCTCTATGTCCCCACTTCAGTAAGAGTCCAGGTCCTACAGTGGGGATATGCAGCACACCCGGGAGTTTGTCCAAAGGCGTTTTTGGTGGTCCAAGATGGACCAAGATATTCTGGCCTATGTAGCTGCCTGCCAGGTCTGTGCAAAAAAGTAGCCTAGAACATGACCTGCAGGCCTACTTCACCCCTTGCCCATTCCTTCATGCCCATGTTCTCGCCTCTCCTTAGACTTTGTCACAGGTTTACCAGTATCCCAAGGCAACACTGTGATTATGATTTTCTAAAGCCTGCAAATACATTGCCCTACCCAAACTTCCATCAGTCAAGGAGACTGCCAAACTGCTCCTTTAGCATGTGGTTAGGGTTCATGGGCTTCCTACAGATTTGGTTTCTGATCGTGACCCCCAGTTTGCCAGTCGATTTTGGAATGTTTTTTGCCAGCTACTGGGTGCCTCTGTGAGCCTGTCATCAGACTTTCACACACAGTCCAATGGCCAGATTGAGAGGGTCAACCAGGATCTGGAAAGAACTCTAAGGTGTCTGGTCTCTGATAATCCATCTTCTTGGACTGATCACCTGCTTTGGGCCGAGTACGCCCATAATACTTTGCTGCACTCATCCCTAGACATGTCTCTATTTGAGTGCCAATTTGGGTATGTTCCCCCAATGTTTCCAGAGCAGGAGGCTGAAGTATTTGTTCCAGCAGCTGAACACCTCGTTCGCCAATGTTGCAGGGTATGGCAAAAAGCTTGAAAGGCTCTTCAGGCTGCTTTTATGGTCCCTCCATGTGGAATCCCAGAAACTGGCCCCACATTATATGGGTCCCTTCAAGGTCATTTGGAGACTGAACCCTGTCTCCTACCCTTTTAACTTTTTTCAATTTTTTTGGTTTGGCATCTTTGCATATTTAGTTGTGGTTTCCTGCTTTAATTTGGAAAGTTCCTTTTTGTTTTAGTTGAAATTCGTTTGCTGGTTTTTCTGCACTTGAGTCAATTAACGAACTACTCCACTATTAGCTCACTCAGGGTTCCTTGGTTTTAACCCATCCCTGAGTTATCCCTGAGCTATCACATTACAGGTATGATATATATTCTGTGAGACAGGACGAAATGGGCTGGCCTTCAATCCCAATGCACATTAATGGGCCTTGGGTGCCAATGACCATGTCACCAAAGCTTCACGTGTTATCCATCTTTTGACCATCCTTAGTAGGATGAACCTGCAGTTTTGGAGATTCTCTGACCAAAACATTTTAACCATCGCAATTTCGCCACTGAGAAAGTCACACAGATCCTTAAATGTGCCTATATTTCCTGCTTCCAACACACCAACTTCAAGATCTTTTTGTTCACATGCTGCCTAATATATCAGCAGACAAGATAATCAGTGTTATTCACAGGATTGGAGGAGTTACTTTAAAAAACGTATCCCATTACTGATTACCAGTTGAATATTTATGGATGTTTATTGTATTTATTTATTTATTTAGGCAACAAATCTTTTCATTAATATGTAAGTTGCTCAATATTAAATTATCTCAATATTTCAAGATGTCTTGTTATTTTGATATAATAAGTTAATATTGAGGGCGGCACGGTGGCGCAGCAGGTAGTGTCGCAGTCACACAGCTCCAGGGGCCTGGAGGTTGTGGGTTCGATTCCCACTCCGGGTGACTGTCTGTGAGGAGTTGGTGTGTTCTCCCCGTGTCCGCGTGGGTTTCCTCCGGGTGCTCCGGTTTCCTCCCACAGTCCAAAAACACACGTTGCAGGTGGATTGGCGACTCGAAAGTGTCCGTAGGTGTGAGTGAATGTGTGTGTGTCTGTGTTGCCCTGTGAAGGACTGGCGTCCCCTCCAGGGTGTATTCCCGCCTTGCGCCTGATGATTCCAGGTAGGCTCTGGACCACCCGCGACCCTAAATTGGATAAGCGGTTACAGATAATGGATGGATGGAAGTTAATATTGAGACAGTATCTCATTATTTTGAGATAGGGAGAACAACTTGATTTTAAAACCAGATTTGTTCCTTTACAGATACTTTAACAGTGTTACATTTAGTGGCAATAAAATACCTCTACCATGCCTTTTTTTCTGAGAGAAAGAACCAATAGTAGTTCTATATAGTTTTTTTTTTGTAAAAGCAGTGTGTGTGTGTGTGTGTGTGTGTGTGTGAAGATATTTTTAAAGATTTAAAAAAGACAATAGCGAGGTTGGTCACAGCTTTTTTACAAAACTTGACTTTATGGAACCAATAGTGGTTCTTCTATAGCATCTTTCAAATAACCCTTTGTAGCACCTGCATGGTATACTATTTACTGTACATTTTGAAAAGAAGCATGTCTGATGGAGAATAACATGTTATTAGCACATTCTTGCTAAATTGTGCTGCTAGTGCAACACTGACTGACTGACAAATGACATCTTTCTCTAACAGAAACTGGGTCACTGACTGACTAATACTAGCTCTCAACTCTACACAAAGCCACTGTTAGAGCTGTAATATAAATCAAATTAAACCAAATCAAGTCAGTCACATACAGTACCAGTCAAATGTTTGGATACACCCACTCATGGAGGGTTTCCTTTGTTTTGGGCCATTTTCCACATATTGTGAATGTACATTAGCAGTCATTATATATATTTTTCCCCTATGTTGTAAATGAATATGGAAGACATTAAAACAAACCAGAATATGTATTATACTTTAGATTCCTTAACGTAGCCACTTTTTGCTTTGATGAGAGCTTTGCACACTCTTGGAGTTCTCAATCAGCTTCATGATATTGTCACCTGGAATGGTTTTCAGTGAACAGCTATGGCCTCGGCAGGAATGAGTTTGTAGAACTGCTCGCCTTCTTAATGAGTTTGAGACCATAACTTGGGTTGTACAGAGGTAGGGCTGTTACACAGTTCTATACAGTGAATAGCCTGTCTCCACCAATGAGTAATGAGAAGCTGTGTCCAAACTTTTGATGGGTACTTTACATCAACGTATACTGTACAATTAGAAGTGAAATGCTTTGATGACTTCTCCTTCCATGAATGGATTAAAGATATGGGGCAATTCCCTTGCTGAAACAGAACTCTTACTGGTCCCGCCTAGAGTATCTGGCTGTATGATTGATGCTCCTGCTGTAGTTGTTAGTATTTTTAACATGTACCTGCAATTTAATTATTTTAATTTTCACTGTAATGAACTTGTCCACTAATGGATTATGTTTACTTTTTGTTTGTATCCTGATTATGTAATACTGTTACATACATGTTAGTACCCAACCTTCCTTTATTCATGTTATTGTTTTAATTTTGTAGCTGATCAGCATAGAAAATATTTGCATTTGAAAGCAGTGTTGGCCAGAAAAAGAATCACAATTTAATATTTTCCACAAATCATTCAGCCCTACCGGCCACTTATGATACTGTCAAACCAGGTCACATGTTAATGCAAGGTTTAACCAGGTCCTGCAAACAGTGCAGGGAGTTTATATGGGTCTTTTGGCATGATATCAAATACAAAAGTATGTATATATATTATAAAATGCCTTGGAAAATAAAAATGATCAAAACCTCCTAAAGGCCACTACTGTTTGAGTTAGGCTTCCTAGCTTCATATGCTGGTCACGCACTGTTAGATCCAGATTTGCTGAGAAAGACAGTAGGAGATAGATGGAAAAATAATATTCAGAAAAACAAAAAATACTGCTTTATTATTATTATTTTTTAATTTCAATGTATTTTTTATGTAACTCAAATCACTAACAACTGCGACCCTGAAATGGAGAAGCGGAAAAGAAAATGTATGTATGTAAAACACTAACAGGCCATACACTATCCAAGAGATTTTTTTGATTATGTGAATGAAATTGCAAATTGAAAAAAAGCAAAGCAAAGGAACAATAATATATTGGACACAATGGTTCTAAAATTCTCTTAAGTTTATTCACTGAGTAATAGAAACAACACTAAAGCTGCACTCAGGCTAGTACATAGACTGCTCAGACATAGGAAAAACATAAACAAAAGCTCAACTGCCTGGGTGCAGGTTGTTCTTAGGCATGTGTGCCGAAGTATGGCAAAACCTGAACTTTGTAATTATTATTATACACAAGATAAGATGTAACATCCTACACCAATCCATTAGAGTTTTACATAAGGCCCACCCCATCCTCTTCCTACTGGCAGCCACACAATTTCTATTGTTTCAATCCTACAGCTACACCCTAAGGTTGCTGTGGCCGTTTATGATTCGATCAACAACCAACTACCCTTTATATCTATGGTTACTCATTGAGCCCATCACATGAGTACCCAAACCACCCACTGCATCACTAGTTCTTCACAGAGGTCATCAAGTAGGCACATCCCCTCATCAGTGTTGCACTGAATTAAGCCCACAACACCTCCAGAACAGTAAACAGTAAAGTCCGGCATCCCAGACGCATCCCCCTCCAAGCTAAGTTTAGAGTCCTACCCTACCCTTTACCATCAACAACCGTAAATCCACACTGGCCTCCCTGGTGACTAAGGCTGTACCATGTGATCTTTGTGCTACATCACCAACAACCACAACAGCACCTCTACAGTGCAATTCCCAGACTAGTCTGTGTTCTCATTATCCACAACCACTGACTAGACTTTTCAGTGGTTTCTGATACCTCCTTCACAGCTGCCCATAGTTTCTGGCCCTGACGCCAAGCTGCACAAGCAGGGATGTGGCAGACTTGGCTACAAATCCCCTAACTACTATCTCTACCAGTCTTACATGTGCCTGCCACCCACGTTCCCTCACCTCAGCCGCCAAGTCCGCATACTTCAGCTTCTTTCTTTCGAATGCTTTGTCTACTCCACCCTCCAATAGAACTGTTGACTCTATGAAATAAACTATCTGTTTACTTTCAGAGTACAGCACAATATCTTGCCTCAGTGTAGTTAATTCAATGTACTCTGGGACCTGCGATTTTTTTTACCTATGTCCACCAGCAATTTCCAATCTTGTGCTTCACTCCATCTACCAATATTATATATATATATATATATATATCCCCATATCCATCCTGTGGACACTCTCAAATACGTTCACTCTCACACTCAAATCTAATCACTTAATTACTACAACTACTTGTTAATATATTTATGTCTGTGTTTGCTGTCCAGCAAACATGCTAAAACCCTTAGCACCTGATTATGTCTCCATGTATACCTCCCCTGCGGCAAACTAACCTTACAAGCTGATAGAATATGCTTCAGCGTGCCAACCCCTGTACATAATCTACAACTAGGATCTTCACCTACCCACTGTCCAAGATTTAGTGGAGTTGGAAGGACTTCATATGTTGCTCCAAGCAAAAACTTAATATGACTTGCCTTCATTCACCCACAATTCTTGCCAAGTGATCGTTCACTTCTCTAGATTCTCCCAGTGAAGCCACTGGCCTTTTGTTTGTGATGCTGCTGTTGCGCACTGTGCTTCCTCTTCCTAATCGCGAATAAATCTAGTCATTATTTGCCTTCTCTCAGGTGATGTTGCTTTACTAAATGCTTTCCACATATCACCTGACCCAAGGCCCGCTCTTCCGTGTTGCACTTGGCCAATGACAATCCTCTAGCTCTAATGAGCTCCTGGCTACCTGCACTGCCACTCGTGGGTTCCACTTCCTTCCTGCTTTTTGACTGCTGCTGCTGCTTTTAACACTCCATCCTTTGATCCTAACAAAATAATTTCGAGGCTCACATATGCTAATTTAAATTCCTCAACTAAACTTGTAAGTGGTAGCTCCAGTACCCCTCTCCCAAACCATGCCACACTACTTAAACACTGTGGCACCCCAGCCACTTTTAGCCTTGTTCATATCCCTTTCCATCCTCTCAACTTCTGTGATTGAAATGTCATAAACTGTCAATGGCCATTTAATACGATGTCGTAAACCAAACTACATGGAGAGGAGAAAAAAACAGAAAAGCAGCAGCAGATCACACATACTACAAAATAGTGATTATTAAGTTCATTTTTCGTCCAAAAAATATTTATTTGACATACAAAAGGTAAAATTTTTGGTAAAACACAATTATTTTGAGGCTACCAAATTATAATTTGGATATTGCAGTATATTCAGCATATCGTTTTTCCTCCTCTGCTTGGCAGAAATTAACCTTAAAAGTTAGATTTTATTATATGGAAATGGAAGGTCAAATGTGAAGCTGGTAAATACAGGAAAAACGGCAGCTTGTTCACATTTTGTAGTTCACTAGCATAGGTAGAAATTTTAGTGAAATGATGTACAATTTTCTGTGTAAAACAGGCATGATTATAGCACATTCATTTGTGAAGGTCCAAAATTGTCTTGTGATCATTCATGTAAGTTCAGTTTCCTCAATTTGGCAACCTGCATGAGCTTTGTGTTTGGGGAGGAGGGAATGAGCAGTCTCTCTAGTGTTATGATATTGGACTGCAGTCCAGTCAAATAATCAAATAACATATTTATAAAATTCGGAATATTTACACACGATCTGCTGTTCTGCCATCTGTCTGCGCCTCAGTTGTTGTGAATAAGTAAAAAAAAAAAAAAAGTCTCTCAGTCCTGAATGCTAGGCTTTCTCTCAATGAATGAACCTCCAAATGTTGAAAAGCATGATCCAAGTTGAAGATATTGCCGTATTCCTGCTCCATAGGTGGGTAATATTGATTTGTTTTTGCCGTAGATAGAACTGACTCCTGAATTCTAGAGAGTGATATCTGCATGAAAGTAAAGGCAGAGTGGAAGTGCTATAAAAACTAAATAACATGTGTAGCAATTGAATTTTGGTGGTAATTCAAAACATGAATAAAAACTTATAGACAAGATAAACTTCAGTCATAGCATGTGCACATACGAACAGTCATACATGCCATTCTACCTAATAACATGGAAAAGAGTTTGCCCAAAATGTATAAACGACCTTTTTTTTTTTACACTTGTTTCCAGTGTTACAGATTGCTCATTATACAACACAGAGAGCCACCATTAACTGAAAGCATTTTTTGGTACTTTGGCTAGCAGTGGCATGTATGGCATCCCACAACAAGCAGAAAAATTGTGGGTGGTGAGAGTGAAGGAAACGCACTGTCCTCCTCTGAGGTGCGCTTCAGCTTACTGGAGGGTATGGTATGAATATGGTAAACACGTTCCTGCTAATGCAGGAGTAGAGATTGAGTGAAAGAGAGAGAGCGTAAGAGAAAAAAACAGTCAATTCATTCTGAACTGCCCTTGATTTGTGCTCCCGCTGCGTCTGAAACGACAAGACCGCCCAGAAACAGGGCTGATTGGAGGGACAAAGCAAATTTTCTCTCTTTCTAAAGCGTTTGAATTGGATTCTGAGTATAACTCAAGATTTCTGCTACTTAAAGCAACAGTATGTTACTTTGACTTTGGTTTTCAGTCCATTTACTGACTACAAACCATGTCAATTTTAAACATGACTATAAAGGTAAAAAAACACATTTTTTGAACCATGAAATGAGAGACCCTGGTTCAAATATGTTTTAGGCCAAAAGTGACATTTAAATTTATACATGGAGACCTCAGTGCCCTTACAACATTGCAGAGAAATTGTGAAAACAGCAGCATAGTCTGATATACAATGATAAATGTATTGCTGGACTGGACTTTCATCATACAGGTTGCTAATTGTATGTGTGGGTGAAGAAATTTTACCTGGCATTCCCAGATAGCACAAAACCAAATAAGAACTTGAGCTTGCTATTGTATTTGAAAACTTTAATCTTTTTAAACCACCTATAAATCCAATTTCCACTTGGCACTGAGCAAAATTGAAATAAAAACAGAGTGTAACAGTGTGCAAATCAATAAAGCTCTTTGTTTAATAGAAAATGTCTTGTCCTGCATGTGTTCCTGCATTGCACCTTGCCTTGTCCTTTCATTCTGTGTAGGCTCAGGATCCTCATGACCCTGAACTGAATTAGATGATTAAGAAAATGAATTTAATTGAATATATTACAAAAGTAATATTTCCGTTGTTAAAACTGAGAAACTTGAATTTGATGCCAGCAACAGATTACAAAAAAAGTTGGGATGGGTCAAAAAAATATGGTAAAGTTTTGTATGCTACAGAAAAGAAATAAATAAATAACAGAGTGAGAGGCTTTAAAAAGAGCATCTCAGAGAGGCTGAGTCTTTCAGCAGTAAGGATTGGGTTCACCATTCTGTAAAACAATGTGCAGGCAAATAGTACAACAATTCACAAATACCATTTCTCCGTTTGAAGAATTTAGGTATGTATTCACATATGATACAGATCATCAATAACATTTTCAGAAAATCTGGTAATATCTCAATATGCAGGGGAAAAGGCCCAAAACAAATATTGGCTGGTTGCTACTGTACTGTTACTTCTAGTTATAGTTAAGAACTAAAAGTATTACTAGGAAATAACTCAAATGAAACAATTACCTTTTGAAGTAGATAACTAAGAGTAGTTGAGTAAGTAAATAGTAGTAAGTGCATGGCATTGCTGAGAGACAATGCAGTGTTGCCGTATTTAATAAGGTTTGGGATTACAACATCATCATCATCACCATTAAAGCCTAAATATATAATGTATAATATACATATATAAATATATATCTGTAACTGAAGGAAAGTGCAAGTATTTCAGAGGACAAAATTCAGTTCTTTAATATGGAGATGACTTGGCATTCAGCTCTGTATATTTTTTCCTGTATTGTTACACTGATTTTGATACTTTGAAAAATTACTGTGCACAATTACCATGTAATGTCTAGTGCTTCACTGGGAACACTACAATGTAAAGACCAGCTGTTAAACCCACAGTCCATAATAATTCTTCTGGAGATTCATATAAATTGTCCTGAGCAAATGCAAAGAAGAACAATGAAAAGCCTACAAATATGGTCCAACTGAGGACCACATGACCTGTTATTCTACTCTGTGTAATAGCCTTCATTTTTTCCCCTTTGTCTATGTGCTTGAGAAAATTAGCATTGTTCTCTTTCATGCCTGCAGGATTAGAAAATCACTCATTAAGTTGTTAAGAAAAGGTAATTCATTCACACGATACAGAGATAATGATCTAATTTGTCAGACCTCTCTCTCTTCTTGTTGTGTGAAATATGATCCTTTTTAATAGATGTAAAAATAACCGGAGAGCCAGTCTCTAAAATGATCACATTTTTATGAACAGCCATGCACAAACAGGTCTGTTTCTACTTGATAATGTCCCTGCTGCTTTAATGTCAATACAAAGGCCAAAAAAGGAAAGTGGATGTTTAACTGTATTGAATTAAGAAATTGCACATATGATTTACACCAAATGAATGACCTCACAAGACCAAGACTAGCCATTATCAGATGAACTCTGAATGTTAATGATACAAAAATGACCTAATTTGTTATACAGTGTAATAGAATAATTAATTTCACGAATATCAGAGAATCATGGTCAGTGCTGTGTCCTGATCTAAATAATATACATAAAACATAGCCTAAATTGTTGCCTTTAACTGACACATTTCTCAAATCCAGTCATCTAGTATTTATTGATATAAAATGTCACAGTTTAAATAAAACCAAAATCACAGAAGGTTTTTGGCACATTGGCTGTTGTTTGATGCTTCAAAGAAGGTGTCATCTTTGACTTAAACCCCAAACACAGTATAGTGTGCTCACAACACAGAAGCTTTGTTTGGAGAGCATTTGGTAAACACATGACAAATGTCTGGATCACTAGACCTGGAGACGTAAGATGATACAAAAGCATTAAATATGCAGGAGCTAAAGCAGGCAGTTTCGTAATGGCCTGCATTTGCCTGATTATGTATGCATGGCATGTAGACAGTAGATTGTACTTATCTTAAGAGTTTAAATAAATGTGGGTGTACATTTCCTATGTATTCAAGTGCTGATTTGTAAAGAATGTTTGAGCTCCAAGCCTTGTGTCAATAGTAAATGCACACAGAAATTCACCTCAAATGGTACTTGCCAGAATATATTTAGAAGACAGTGTTATTTCAGTTGTTTGCTCTTGCTACATCTCAGGCACCTTCCCAATTAATGAAGACTGATTAAAAAAAAGTCCATGTCTGACTGATGCAAAGATTTAGCCCTCACACAAATTGTGTTCATACATTTATAATGTTTCATATACCAATTATTTCATATTTAATTCAGTCCTGGTTTATTTATAGAGCATATCTGAAATTCACATTAAAGGAAAACATAATTAGTTATAGGGAATTTACATTTTTAAAAAAGATACTGGTTAAATATTTTTACACAATTTTGGTCCTTCTTGGTATTGCGTCAAAGGGAGGTATATCTATCCTTAGTCCTGCAACAAATTGATTAACCTCTCTTTAAAACAATTCGCACACATTTTGTATTAATTCTTTGTTGCACTGAAAACTGTTAGTCTCTATACTTAGATTTTTTATATATTTTACCCTTTTTTCTGACCATTTATTTCTTGTGAAGATATTTACAAGGTATTTTCCATTCTCTCTATTTTCAGACCTACCCAAGTACCAGGCTTACAGTGGTTTGCATCCTTCTGTTGTATTGTTTTTCCTTTATTTGAATTGTACCATTTCTCCTGGCATTTGGTCTCCTCTCTTCACTTTGTAACCACCAGAAGACAAATTTAAAACACTTATGTGATAATGGATATTATGGTGCAATGAGTATTGTTTTTCCACACAGCCTGTATTTTTCATCTCCCACCATTCAATTGAGGTCCCTTTATTATTTAACTTATATATGCTTTCTTAGCTAACATAATTTAATAATAAAATGTATAAATTCCTTCATATGCAGAGGAAGTTTTCAAAACCCTCATTTCATTGTCTGTGAGGAATTTGGTGTGTTCTACCTGTGTCAGTGTGGGTTTCCTGTGGGTTGAAAAGGAGAAAAAAGAAAAGAAAATATGGGCCCTGAAAGACAGCATATATTTTTGCCCAAATGTTCATTGTTTAACTTCAGAGATGACAATAGGTGGATGTCTCATCATTTCTTAGAACTGAATAAGACAAGGTACTGAAAATGAGGCATAGACAAAACAGAAAATGAATGTATTTAGACTCTGTCTCTGAAGGCCAAACTGTATGTCATGAATCTAAGAGTCACTTTAACTGTGACCTCAGTTTCACAAACATGAGTAGAAGAGCATAAGATCGCCTTCAAACAGACACTACTCTCAAATCCCTACCAGGTTCATGTTTTGTCTCAACTACTGATTCTGAGAAACTTGTACTGATTAATATGCTGTTTCAACAAAACCATATTTCTTGGAATAATCTGTCATTTGGTTACCAAAGAAATAGCTCTTGAATCTTTTAATAGGTTATTTTTTATCTTTCAAAGCATCTATTTTGGTGATTTAATGTAGCTATATCTTTTCTCTTTTTTTAAACATTTAGTTGCCTATTTATTTAACAGGTATTTTAATTTATCAGCTTAGTTGTTTTTTCCATCTGTTTCATTATGCATTCTTTTTGTATAGTTATTTTTTTAATATTTTACCTTGCTCTTCATTTTCTTTATAATGCCATTTCTATTTCTTAATTTAATCACTTTTTTCACTAATAAGAGAATATTTTTTGTTATTATGATTATGAATAGGTAATAAGATAGTAGCTCTTTGACTGCAGTCAACAGAATAAACTACAACTTCTGGTTTCTCTGCAAATCCTTAATGCAGAAAATATTAGTAAGGGATGTTGCCTTGCACCCAGTGATTCCAGGTAGGCTCCACACAGATCACAATCCTGAACAGTATAAGTGGTTACAGATAATGAACACAGTAAGGGATGTCCTCCTATAGATGTTACAAACTACCGTAACATTAACGTGCTAGCAACACTATATTAAACAACAATAAATCAGAGAGCAGCAAAAGCTTTCCTGTTGATTTGCTTTTGCCTGAAACATTCGGAATATAATACTCCATTGAAGGAATTATTTTCATTAAATGGCAGTATTACTGAATTGGAATGAAAATGGGGGCTCATATATAGTATATGATGGTATATACCATGCTATTACACTACTCCCATTAGATTTCTTAGACATGTCTAAAATAAATGTGAATGTATGTGAACTGAATATCACTAGAGACTCATTTAAACACCACCAAGCACCAAAATGTCCTTACCAATGACATCAGCAAATCCCATGTTATTTATTGTGCTAGGCCTTCATGCGAAGGTTGAACCACAGAGCTGACTAACACACACACGCATTCTGTTATTGGTGTGTGTTTATGTTTGTTTGAATTTTCTGTCATTGCCATTAAAATCCGACTGTTTTCACAGACACACACACACACAATAACCAATAACAGATACAAAGTTCATGTATTATTCTACCTTAACTGTTTATTTCATCCCTATAATTTCAACCACAGCCTATTGCTGATTGAGCTCACAAATTCCTCCTTAAATTATAATATCAGAGTGTATATGACACCTTTTTTTGTTTTATTGTTAATCAATAGTCTCAGAGACTTTCCCAGTCCAGATCACATATAGCAGTGCCTTTAACCCAGATAATGGGGAGAGGCCTTGTGATTCTCCAGAGACTTAATGCTCCACATATCTTTTGTTCTCATTTTTTGGATGGAGTCTGACTTCCAGTTCAATCATAAAACATTTACTGGAATATTTGTTTTATCTGAAGAATTTCATAGTTCTAATTTTACTCTTATTGTTGTTATTAGTAGTAGTAATAGTATTTATATTAATAGTAGTATTAATAGTGATATTAATAGTTGCAGTATTGTTGATGTTGTGGTTGTTGATTTTGTTTATGGTATAATTAAATATACATTTACATGTAATGACCCTTACAATTAATGCTTCAAGGGTTCATTATTAAATGCAAGGGAACTAAAGATGCATCTCTAAATAATTTTAACCAAACTTTAAACTTTGTGAAATGTTCATGATGAACGCAGTCAAAGAATATCATTTTTATCTAGAATATGTTAATTCACATTAAATGTAAAGAACATTTTGCAGTTTCTGGTAAAATTACTATTTCTAGAGATACTATTTTGATAGTGTCACGGGGGCGTGATGAGTGGACTTACGGAGGCGGACACACTCGCTACAACACAGAGATTTATTATAAAGATAACACAACAAAACGAACTTGACGAGGGACACGAAATAACTTTACTTAGAAACCTAGGAAAGAGCAGGAAACAACACTACAAGACTGGGGCATGAAACAGGCAGGAGACTGAACAAGGAACAAGAAACGAGAAATGAGAAACAAACACTAATATAACAACTGGGAAACAGAACGAAATGACACGACTTGACTTGAACAGAGCAAAACTACAAATGACAAACGACAACACAAATACAAACACAAATCACAAACGACAATTGACCGATAACAGGAAGTGAGTGAAGAGGACTTAAATACAAGAACTAACAAGAAACACCTGACACAGATAACGAAGGACAATGACAAGGAGGCGGAACCAAGGTGGAGCTAGAGTGGAACGAGGGCGGAGATAAGAATAACAACAAACAGACAGAGCCACATGGAAGGGGAAAACAAACAAGAAAGTGCCAAGATGTGACAGATAGACATGTTATATTATTTTGTGCAAAATGATATAAAATATTATTATTAATAAAACAAGTATTATTATTATTATTAATCTAACCAAGTCAACTGTCTGGCCTCAGCCACTGAAGGGGGGGTAACTGAAGTCAGTATCTTTCTTCCCTGCAATATTTGTCATGTTTATATAATAAGTCAGGTCTTAGAGCATTGGTCACCAGCTGACTGGCAGTTCAGTTAGATAAACAATGGTCTCAAACTGGGGGAAAAGTCAGTGGGGCAAAGGTAATGTGATATAAATTTTAGAGCCTCCATTTCCATGTGTTTTGGGCCAACTGAGAGCTTGATAACCTGCACAAGAGACAGAATGGATGTGAAGTTGTCTGTGATGTGTAGAGGAGAGCAGTTTAAAGCATGTTTGGGCTTGGGTGACGCAGAGGCAGCCAAGCATCCTGATCACACCCCCTCATTAAGCAGCTTTCCAAGAATAGGGCTATGTTGCTCTCCTATACCAATGAATAATAGAGAAAGCCCTCCAGGAGCTCATCTCCTCTCCACTAACATCAGGGCCCAAATATGGCCTAATGATCACACAGACTCTGAGTTGCTTCCATGTATGATTCATAACTAACAGCCCTTCGGCCTCACTTACAAGCATCACGGCAAACGTTCATTTTACCTGCCATCTGTGGAAACATCCTATTAGACCCTTAGTGTCGTGTAATGCATTTACATACACAGTCTTTATCACAGTACATGTAGACATATACCATGGGGCACCTTCCGGTGTATTGTTAGATTAAAGGATCAATCATTTTCACCAAAGGATTCTCCTTCATATTAGGAAACATTGCACACCCAGTGGCCTGGACGTTTTAGCAATCCTGTATTAAACTATTCTAAACATGACTTCCTCCATGTGGGTGACCCATTCTATGGAGTATAAATTGATCATATCAGGGGATACATAGCAGTTTGATTATTCATCTCATGAGAGTGACTCTTTATAGAAAAGTTGCCTTGGAGCTGCCCACACTACATTTGAAGTTTTCATGGACTCCTAAATAATATTTCCAGCAGATTAATCAGAAGAGGATAGGTCCCCCCTTGGGAGCCTTGGTTCCTCCTAAGGTTTCTTCCTCAGCTGAGGGAGTATTTTTCCTGCCACTGTCACCCCTGGTTTGCTCTCCTTGGGTATGTTTACATTCTTTACATTTCTACATTTCATGTTAAAACTTTATCTTTACTGGAATTCTGTGAAGCTGCTTTGTGACAACATCAGTTGTAAAAAGCGCTATACAAATATATTTGATTTGATATGAATAGCTTCATCAGTTATGAGAGTATTTTGGGGATTAGAAGAGCATTTGTTAAAACTGGCAGCAGAACAGCGAGGACATGGGGCTAGTCTTTACGATTCAAATGTAACAGTTGCTCATTGACATGCCACCCACTCACAGAGACATCTCTCTCTCTCTCTCTCTCTCTCTCTCTCTATGCTGCTTAGTTACTCCAACTGGTAAATTCTGTGTTCTGTGTCCCATATTCACAAAACAGACCATGAATGCTTGACAAGTGTGTGCCAGCTTTATATAAAATCTGTTCTTTTTCCAAGCTGCTATTCAACATACACTCACTTTTTGTTCCTGGCTGATGTAAGTCTATTTTTTATTCAAAATTCATCTCCACCTGTCAAGAGACACATAATTATTTTAAACCCTGCAACTGTTCAGCATTAATTCACTCCCCACATCATTAAGGCAATCAGACGCACTCCTGGAGCTCCTTGTGTATGGTGTGTCTTGGCTGCAGGTTGGAGATATGTCTGCAAAAAGAAATTGCCAAAGGACCTGTGAAATCTTAATGAAAGCTCCCTCTGACCGACCGTCCCAGAGCCAGGCTCGAGGCACAGTTGATTAATAGGGGTTATCAAAACTTCAGAAATCAACAGGAATGACTGTTAATTAAATCTCTTGGCACATTTTAGAATATCTGAACATTTGTGCATGAATATTGATATGCAGTGGAAAAAAAGGGCTTGAGAAGTTTAAAAAGCTCATCTGAGGTGAGAAATGCCAGATCTCACCAACCAACGGCTTGCCAAAAACCAAGGACGCCTTCTCAAATGTGCTAATCACTAAAGAACACACACACATTCATGTATCTGTGAGTTGTGGGGACATGACTTAGACATTACTATTTATTTTGGGGCGACTTACTATTAAATTTTCCATAAATACTACTAGCGTAACCCTAGCCCTTAACCCAACCTTAAGCATTTCTTCACCATAAAATATAATGATTTACTTTGTGGGGACCAACTGCTGTTGCCAAAAGGAAGAAAAGTGTGGGCCCCACAATGTGATTTTTGGTATACACACACTGTTTTCATGTACTGTGGGCCCATTACATAGACTTCTATTCATTTTGTGGAGACTTATCCATAACAACATCTGGCCTTATCTTAATCTTAATCCTACCCTCACCTTGAAACATTTCTTCACCTTAACATTATATGATTTATGTTGTGGTGACCAGCTACTGGTCCCCACAAGGAAGAGAATTCCCTATGTGAGTGTGTAAACAAATTTTGGATGCCAGAACATGATCTATTCTTGGTATACAAACACAGAGTTATGCAATGGTAGACAATCATGCAGCAAACCTACTGTTACCACTGTTGCATAAATCACCAGGGGTGTGAGTGAAAGATCAATGTAAGGGCTAAAGGTTGGAATATGCTTCCATAAAATCGCAATTTTACAGCAAAATTATAGCTTCAAAATCATGGTGATGCTTAACTGTCCTGTAATAGGAGGAGAACAGAGACTCTGTGATTGCTGCTCTGAGCTCAGCACTGCAGAACTATGTAACCTTTGAAAGCAGGTAAGTTTCTGCAATTCCTCCTGGACAAACAACTACAGATGGAGCTTAGAAATGCATCATGCAAGTCTTAAAAGTGGTGGTGACACATACCATATACATATACCAGTCATGATGTCTGCAACACATATATAACCATGTAATTTTTTTTTTTCTGTTCAAAACAACCAGATCATTTGTATTTTAGTTTCATGCCACTCAGATAATTCTCTTCAGAAAAATATGGAATCAGATTTGTGCCAAAAAGAATCGTACAATTTTTTATCTCAAACTTAAAACGTATAACTTGCAAACAAAATATCCAGCTTTGACCTTTGTGCTCCATGACTTTTGTGCGCGAGCTCTGAGTTCTGCGCATGCTCTCTGAGTTTTGGCACAAAGCTCTTGCGTGGGCGGGACTTCTCAGGGGTCCCTTCCCATTGGCTAATGCGTTTTTGAGTGACAACTCAGTGCAGCAACAATAAATCAGTGCAGCAAGCGTGTGTATTCGGCTTTGAGACTCCGCATTTGCAGAATATAACATATGAACATTTACGTTGCTGAATAGCTCTGATATTTAATTAATTTCCTCTTTCATAATATTTAAACAGATAGTTATTTTTGCTTGAACTGTATACTGTTAGAACATTTTGACTTCTTGTTTATCAATATTAGTATTAATCATCGTTATTATTAATAATTCATTATTGTTGATAATGATTAATGATTTATTAATTATTCACATTTCCTCTCAAAATCCAGAAATGACAGTGGACTTTGCAGAAGTTTGATACAACTTTATTAAATTTGTAGTCATTAAAGGAGCAGGAACACTCTTGTCTGTGATGTCTCTCTTTTCTCTGAGACCTCCTGTAACAAAATGCACATAAGGCATTTGTTAAAAACAGATTAACTGTCGTCTTCAAAATAAAATTTGGGCATTTAAACCGTCTAACAGCGATTATGGAAAAGCAAAGACCCACTACGATAGGTTTTTGAACAGAGGCTTAAGCACTCATGAATAATAATTTACAAATAAACAAACACTCATTTATTCTGTTTCACCCTGAGCAAACAGACATCGGTGTGCTTTTACCTCGGATCAGTATCTGGTAACGAGAGACAAACAGGTTTGTTTTAGACAGAACATTAAATCAATATCTACATTGATTGTTGGAATTTGCAGGTATTTCGTCGTTTTAAAACAGTAAAGTACAGAGAGAATTCGTGTTTGTATAAATTAGGGTGACCAGACGTTCTCTTTTACCCGGACATGTCCTCTTATTTAGACTTAAAAAATGTCCGGGCGGAATTTCACGAACGTCCGGGATTTTGTTTTTCTGGAGCTTACATAGAACTTCGAGAAGCGTTTTGTTCACAAACTAGTCCCGCCCTCCCCTACTCCGATTGGTTCGCTTGAGTGAGAAGGGGGCGTGGTGAAGTAGCCTAAAATCTTCTGATTGGACGGTCTGACTGTAGAGCTACCGTTATTGGTCAATAACCTTCTCTGTAAGCAATTAATTGGTCAGTCTGCACGTCAGTAGTCGCCCACCCCCCAGAGACGTGTCCTCTTTTGCAATCAGATCTGGTCACCCTATGTAAAATTACTAACTCTTTAATGTTGAAATATTTCCTGTCTCTCCGTTGCTGGGTTGCAACGAATGCCTTGGGCACTGAGTTGTCACTCACAAACTCATTAGCCAATGGAAAGGCACCCCTGAGAAGTCCTGCCCACGCGAGAGCTTTGTGCCAAAACTGCTCGCAAAACTCAGGGATCTGGCCCACAAAACTCAGAGCTCAGCACAGAACCCGTCCAGCTGGCGCACAAAACTCAGAGAGCACGCGCAGAAAACTCAGAGCTCACGCACAAAATTCATGGAGCACAAAGGTCAGAGCTGGATATTTTGTTTGCAAGTTATAAGTTTGAGATAACATTCTGATTTTGAAGCACAAATCTGATTCCATAGAAAAATAGTCTAGGAATCTCACCTCTAGATTCTATAGAAATCTCTGTCTGTGTTTAATAGAAAGTCTCTCTCCCTGTGTTCAGATATGCCAGAATGAATTCAAGCCTTGCCTCTCTTCTCTAGCTGTTTCATGCCTCCATTTTGTTTCAGGCTAATCACACTTATGAGAGATTAAGAGAGTTTTGTTCTCTCAGACAGTTACGCAAGATAAGAACAAAATCTTCTCAAACGTCAAATTACACACCAACACTCAGAATGACACCCACAAACTGCTACAGAAAGGACTGGTTTCATAACCGCTCGTATGAAGCTAAATCTTCACCACAATCAGCAGCATATGAACTCTCTCGGTTTGTCCAGCAGATGGAGACATTCTCCATAGTTTCTGTATTGAAGGTTGTTATAATAAGGTATAGACACTAGAGGACCCTATTACAACGTTTCAAATATTTCATCCAGTGCAAAACCAAAAGCCACTGTGTGAGGGTTGATTGTGCATATTTAAGCAATTTTAAATATTGAACTAGATCATTTAGGTGAGGTAACCTAACCCAACTTAAATTATTATTTATTTATTTATTTATTTTGTGGTACTGCTAGCTACACCCTTGTAAAACAACCTTCTGCTTTATCATGTGACTTGTGCCCTGTCGTCCAAGGCCAGCTGTTAATAATTGAACAAAACAAAATCTAAAATGCCCCATTTACATCAGTTTGGATAGAGATACTGACATTTGTGGATAGGAAGGTCCATTAATACGCATTATGGCTTTTGGCCTAACATTTTTGAAAAAAAAAAAGGTAACAAAGAAAGCCACCTTTACACCCTGGCAGCAGCAAGAGATATCGTAACAGTGATCCACCCACAGCGTGAACTGTGATCCTACTCATAGTGTTAGTAATGGCTGCATTCTAAGCTTGATGAATCACTCTTTTACAAGCAGCCATAGCCTCTCCTCCAATTTCACTCCATGTTTGTTCAAGTCCCCCAGGGACCTAAGGGTTTACATCACAAGCTTGAAAGACACCCATCATCATCTACTATTTCAGCACTATTAAAGTATGACATTGTTGACCCTTAGGTCTAAATGCACTAACATGGCCTATGATCTGAGACCAGTTTGCAGGGTTTGGTCTGGATACGGTTAGGACCTAGTGATGAAAAACTTGTTCCAGATTATCCAAAAATGGCCTTTTTTGTGCTCAGAATGTCAGATGAATGAATGTAAGCTGCCAGCGGTCATCAGTACTGCTATTTCCTCTTCCCCTGACGAAACCAGAGGAAGTTAAAAGGCAAAATGTGCAACTCTGAGTCTGCAGAAAGTCTGTGTAGATCAACAAATGCTTTAGCAGGAGGCAATAGACATTGACGTCAGTTCAGTGTGTCTTTTATTTGTTTGTTTGTGTGTGCATCGAAGATGGTAGTTCATGTGTTCAAAACACCCCCCAACACACACATTAATATTTGTGATGTAAGGTTTCATTTACTATCAGAAAGCACTCTTTATTTATATAATTTGCTATAAAAATGGCCAATACATACAAGATCATTTTTTTAGGAGATATTGAGGAGATTAAAAAGTTCCCTTGCACAGGAAAAGTCAACAGAAAAAAATGTAATAAGAAAATCCTCTAATAAAAAAAAAATGTGATCTGGCCAAAACAAAAAATTGATCATCAATAGGAGAACATCAAGCTCCACTTTTGTTTTATATCTGTAAGAATTCACAAGTCGTTCTGTCCAACTTTGCACTGGGAAGGCACCGGAGTGTAAGGGGTCTGAATAGAACCTGTAGCTGTCTCAAGAAAGTCTTTGTCGATAAATGAAAAAAGGAAGACAATGTGCCTAACACACACACACACACACACACACAATCTTGTCTCCTTGCACACACATTAGTTTTACAAGAGGGGAACCAGTTATACTGGCCTTACAGCATCTTATCTCTGCGAATTCCATCAGTACAGCCACCTAACATTTTAAATGTATCAATTTAACATTTAGTCTTTGTTTAGCATCTCAGGCTTTGTGGCACAGTATCACAGAGTAGCAATACAGTTAGTTTCTCTGTGTATTAGTGTAGACCATGGGCTGGGACAACGGGCCAATGTGCTAATGATCACAATGAAACAAATAAAAGGATTTAAGCACCTTGTGCGTAAGGGGATTATTAAAATATGTGGGACAAGAGTCTGGAACTGAAATGTACTTTATTAGAGGACCTGTGGGCCAAATTCAGTCATTGGGGTAAAACTATTAAACATGTCTGATTCTACTGCCCATTGTGAGCCAGTGTCATTTCAGCTGCACTGGCAGCAATGCTGAGGTGTTATTAAGGCATCTTCAGTTACATGACATTTAAAAGGATTTAGCAAAGGTTGTTTAACTTCTCATCTCTGGAAATGAAATGAACAAAGGCAAAGGTACTTCTCCATATCTGATGCACTGTTCCACTGCCCTACATTTATTCACAGTCAATAGTTTTTTGGTTGAGGTCAAGTTTTGTCTGCAATTGCTTTCAGCTTAAATGATCCTGAACAACACAGCTCTTGTGAGAAGGCTTGGCTGCCTGATGAAAGGAACAGAAATCACAATCCAAAGATGATGGCAGAGAACCACTGACGGTGGTTGTAAACGACGTAAAAGCATTATTTTATTTATTTTTCTTTACATATAAACATACATCATCAGCAACTTGCTTTATACTGCATCCATGTTGGCTCCCTTACACACTGAGAAACCATTCCAGGAGATAAACAAGAAATAAATATATTAAACATTTATTTTTGTTTGTCTGTTTGTACAAAACTGGGCAGTTGCCTTAGAGACACAGCCCTTAGACAACTCAGTTAGTTATTACTTCAAATACATTTTATGCAGAAACAAAAAATACAAAACCACCGTATTGGTCAGGAAAGAGCTACAGTAAACATTACCATGCACTGGCCATTTAAATATGTTTACAAATAAAAGGGAACCTCGGAAATAAGCTGAAAACAAAATAGCTCTGGAAAAAAAATGTCACCCAGCTTTAAAGACTTTTTTATAGACAAGGTGACAAACCTCAACAACATTCTCTAAAACTGAAACAGACAATGCTACCTAATACAGTGGAGAAAACCATGCCTTCAACACATCGTCAAACCTATTCCACGGAATTCAGATACTGTTATAAAGAAGAGGTGTGTCAAACGTCTCATCTAATGTATCTAACTGTGTCATTAATAAAATTATCAGGCACTGAGTTTTTTTTTTTCTTGGTGGCTGTTTTCCTTTTGTGCAATTGTGATATTGTGCTTTGTCTGTAAAAACACAGCACCTTAGAATGGCATTTAAAATGATAAATCTTGATAAGTTGAGGTTTACTCCACTAATCATACGACACTAAGGTGTAGGCCAGTATATCAGTGTATCAAAAATCACTAAAACCAGAAGTGTGATGTGGCTTTATTTTGCCTCCTAAAATGTGTGAGGTAGAATAACGTTGCCCTGATTTAAAAAATTATTGATGACACATTTTCTTAAAAAAATAAAGAATAGTCTTAATATGGCCACTGGTTTTGTCTTGGTTCACACACCTGGCTTGCTGACCTATAATTTTAAAATGTGACAGAAAATAAAATGTATTGTGCAATTCCCTGTAATTTCAAATGAACTCATCTCTAGGTTAGTTTCTAAAAACGTGAAACAATAGAGAACTTCTGGGAACTCCTTCTGAGAACTTGTAAGACAAAAAATCCACAACTAATTAATGACATGTAAATTACCTTTCCAGTAATGTGTACAGTCCCATTGGTTAAACTGGTGAGTTTATAAAGAGCGTATATGTATATATATAGTGAAACATGCAAAATATCATGGCACATAGTAAGACAACAGGCACTTTTATAGACAGTAGACTGCAGAGCCACAGAGTTCAGACAGACAGATACTTTCTATGTTTAACATTGCACTCTCAGACTTTAGAAGCACACAATTATAAATCCTTTCTCTCCTTTCCCATTTTGTGCACAGCTTTAAAAACACACTATTGTAATACCTGGCTCTTATTGCATCGCTTTTCTTGACGCAGTTATTTGACAAACAACTGTATGTATGAGTGCGGCTGAGGCTATGTACATTAGTCATGACTCAGCCCCTCTTATAAAACACTTTTCTTTAAAGGGCGTGTGCCACTGAATGGCACAACTTGGACTGTTGTTCACCAGTGTGGGTTTTTTTCCAGACTGATGTCTCATTGCTTACAGAAGACCCATCGATTTATGTAAAGGACCTTCAGGAGGTGCTGCTCCTCTTCCTGGTCCTGGGTCTCCTCAGGATGACCTCCTCCTCCTGGTCACTCTCACAGTCCCTCTCAAACATGGCCACTGTGCGCTCCACATAGCCCCCCTTAGGCTTGTCCTGTTACATACAACAGACATAATCAGAAGCCATCCATTCCTGTGGCATCTATGATAAATACAAATTAAATGTTTAACAAATAAACAAAATTAGAATTTCATATTTCAGCAAAACGTTTCAAACCTGGACATAGAATGTCTGTTTTCAATAATGACCATAAATAGTACTTTATACTATTACTCTACTATAAATACTAATGCCACCATTCATTCAGTCATTCATTCATTATCAGTAACCGCTTATCCAGTTCCGGGGCCTACCAGAGAAATATAAAAATGTAAAAAAAAAAAAAATGCTGTTTGAGAATATTTTTGAAGGCCCATATAAAATAAAATAAAAATACCACAGATGTGAAGGCTATCTGCACCATTTACTGTAAACAGGATATACCACCATTTGACCTGACTCGGGTAAAATGTCATGGCACTCTGTAAACAGGAGACCGACTTAAATCAGGAAAATCCCTGCAGTGGAGAAAGGTCTGGCAAAGAGAAGGAAAATTAAAAGAACTTACTTGTGGCTTCTTCATCATGCGCGTCAAATGGTTGCAGAGAGCTACAATCCTGAAGGAGAACTATTAAAAGGAACAACAAAACGTATAATAAGGTAGTGGATGACAAATATGCGATGTAGCACATGGTTGTTTCTTAAGTGTGTAAAAATAAATCATAAACACAGCTATACCCCACATTCAAAGGTTCTTCACCACACGCTCAGTGACCATGTCATAACAAAAGACAGATTCTTCAAGACTGCAAGACAAGATTCAAAACATTACCTTCCATCTCCGCCGAGCATACTGCCTCCTGAAGTTTTCAATGTTGACCACTGACTGCCTGCGCACCAGAGCTTGTCTAGGGTTCAAAGGCTAAAAAGAAAAGCACACAACAAAAAATGGAAAAACTGCAGTGTAACAGCCACAATTTACAACCAACAGCACTATCACAAAATGTAGCTTCTACATTAAATCTACTTTATATGATGTTGGCTATACTCCAGCAGCTATCAACACAGAATAAATTCTACAAATCCAGCTTACGATATACGCTACTCCCAAAATTAAAGTATTCATTTTTTTTATTTCATGTGTTCACAGAAATACCACAAGCAGTGAAACAACCTGGATCAGGTCGTTAGTAAATTATCCTTATTCCAGGGCAGAAAGAAATTAAATCAATGTTCATATCAAACAATGCTATAAAATAAAGGAAACATCCAAGTGCTTAAAATGCAAGCTCACAACAACAGTTACATGTCAGGTAATTGCATTGGAATGAATAAATTAAAGCTTTTTATTTAATAATACATGAAATTATGTTGACATTTGTAAGAAAGAAAGAAAATAAAGTCAAGGAAAAAGCAACCTCTATCTCTAAAACTCACTCAAGTGATTATTTTAAACAATTAGCAATTATTCCAATACCACAGAAAATGTTTACCCAGGTTACCTTTGTTGTTCACCTATGAAATGTATTCCAACTACATACTTCCCACTGAGTATTCTGCTGTGGCTATTATTTATCTGTGTATTAATGATATATTACAACTAATGACATTAACCATTTTAAAAGGTGCTTCTAAAGCCTAAGCCAGAGTTTTTTTTAAATACGCCATATATTACAAATATTAATCTAATAATTAACAACAATACTGCAAGTCCAAACCCATTTGCTTTTAAACAGTGCCTAATTAACATATTGCACTTTAAAAAAAAAAGTGGCTTATTCAGACCTGTGAGTGCAAAAGCTTGCCTTTTAATAAAACCGTAAAACAATTCTTCATACATGCATTGACCTTCATAAAGTGTTCAGGAAATAAATTAAGAATTGCGAAAAATAAATTGCATGGAAATGCATGCAAACCTCCTGAAGACCTTCATCAGTCAGACTCAGAGTTGCTCTGTGTCTGCGAGCTGCAGCACGGCTCTGCTCCACAGGCCCTGCTCAGCAGCTCTTTTAAAGTCTCATTGACCTCATTATTGAGGACAGGTGTGGAGCAACGTGTTCCGTTCTCCACTTCTCTCTTTATGGAGCCCACTACTTCCTGTAGCCAGAGCAGCTCTGTGTCCAGCTCCTCCCTTAGGCAGTTCAGGCGAGCCTGTCGCTTCAGATAGTGGTCACTAATGCTGTCCAGACTAGCATTTGTCACCCTCAGATCCTCCTTGATCCTCCTTCTCAGTTCCTCAACGTTCCTAAGTTCATAACGGACCTGTGAGATCCCCTGATGCACACACTCTCTCTCTTCTTTGTACCATGCCTCCTTCTCATTATAGACAAAGAGAAGAGCTTCAATGTCTTCATGAATGGACTCTCGTGTATCAGCTACCTCCTTCAGGCCAGTCTCCATGAGTGAGATCTCCTGCACCACTTGGGCAAAGCGCTCAAAGCTGTTGTAGGTGTTGTTAGGTGAAATGCTGAAATGAGACTGGATCGTGTACTCTTTCAAACGTTTGGTCTTCAGCGGACATGGTTCACTCTTTCTCTGGGTTTTGGGGGCTGAGCAGCTGCCTTCCATATTCTCGTAGGACTTTAGACATAAGAACCAAATGGAAAATGAATAAGAGGACAGCTTGTGCATTTGGTCAGTCACAGCACTCATTTTCATTAACATGCTGGGAATTGCAGTGTGGGGTAAGGATGCAAACACAGAAAAGAGTTAAAGGTGCACCGTCTTCAGTCCATTCCATTAATGGGTAGGCTTACCTAACACTGAGGAGCTTTGAAGTTGCAAAATATCATGTTTATGCAGATGACTGGTAGCTCTCCAACAAGATAATCTTCATGTGGCATATGCAATATTATTGAATCGCTTTACTTGACTCTTAGAGTAAAAATGATGCTGGTACTTGAGGTGAGTTCATTGATGCATGCCCTTCTTGTAATATCAACAATAGAAGTTGTAGTGTTTTAGATATCCCAAGATGCATGTAATCACAAATTGTGAGGTTATTTCACACAAAGCAAAACATTACCTTATCTGACTCTGTTAAGCCACATAAGCACAATTTCTGTAGACTCCTGTTTCATCGTCTTGATGTTATACAGAATTTCACAAACAGATCCGTATACAGTGGCATGTTGCAGCAGTCAGGCACCACCAAGTGAGTACACTTTCTTACGAAGGCACTAATACCAAACCACACAGGCACTGCACACATACATGCTGTCACATGCATAGTCATCCAGATGGTTACCTTTATCCATGGGTGGTTAAGAGCACCTTCTATTGTTAGCCTCCTTCTGTAGAGTAAACAAAAAAGGGGAATGTCATTGAGAAGCACAAGGGCAAGAACATACAGAACAATCCTCCATCTCTAGTACAATCCTCTCAAGTTCTTACACATATTTCCTGAAGGCAATTTTAAATGTAAATCAAATAGTACATTCCCTCCACACATAATCTCCTGGCTGATGATGTAACAATAACATGTCTCAGCCCATCCTCAAAACATAAGAGAATTCTGAAGTCTGAAATTTAGTATTAGCCTCTCTAATGGTTCGCTTTTCTACATGTTGACATGGAAGGGCTTTGACCTTGTTTTTCACTGTACTGTGTTTATTAGATGTCCTACCTTGGGTCTTTAGTCAGCAGCTGTCTGATGAAGCTCTTAGCTAGTTCACTGGTGCTGCCGAAGAATTCCTCATCAAACTCATAGTTCACTGCAGAAATGTTTGCCATAGTGTCCTGTTTAGACTCGCCCAGAAATGGGGAAGCACCACTCAGTCTGAAAGGTGAAAACAAAACCAAGGTGGTGTAGACTTTAGAGCTAGGTTTATTAGAACTTAAATGTTTGCTCTGTTTTAAACGTTTTTTCGCAATTGCAGTAACATGAGACATTTTTACCCTTCGATTTCTACAAATTACCCTACTTGGCAGCTTTGTTTTTAAGAAGTACATCCAACTGTTTTCTCCAGAATAGCAGATTTACCTATGTGTAGTACTCTAGGAAATCAGGTTATAAAATGCAAGCTGAGGGATTAACAGAGTGGAAATCCAATGGAGTCTATGTGTAGAAATAATCTGGGTCTGATACACCAGCCCACAGAAATAACACCTGAAAGTGAGAATCCACATTCCCAGGTTCACACTTACAGGATGTATGTGATGACTCCAATGCTCCTGTAAAGAGGCAGGACAAGGAGAGAACACAAAATTAAGCCATGTATTTACACTGGCAACTTGCAAAGCATAAAGTGCCAACATATTAAAAGTACTTACCACATGTCCGAGGCTAATCCTAGAGGTTCATAGTTGACTATCTCTGGAGCTGAAAATAGGACATTACCAGAGAGATACTTCAAATAACACAATAATGCTAGATGCACTACATATGGCATAGAGTTTCAGCTCTGGATGATACAGAAGGTGATTCACTGTAAATGTCCATGGAGTGATACATATTGTACCGCGTAATTTAAAAAGTAGGACTGACTTTCTTCTGACTTACCCACAAATTCTGGTGTTCCAAAAATATTTTTGAACTCCACACCATCTTCGATTTTATGTGCCAAGCCAAAATCAATAATTTTGATCCGTGGCTGTGGGACATTGTTATCCAGCAGCATAATGTTCTCAGGCTGAAATACAAGGAGAAGAGATATTAAACAAAATAGGCAAAATAATCTATGCAAGATTGCTAGACATTAAAAAGTTGTACTTCAAATGGACATTTTTGAAGATCATTAACAACTAAATATAGACTACTTCTACATATGGTCGCTTTACTGAACTATGTCAGTATTTTGGACTACATCAGGTTTTTATTGGAAAAAGAGTCTGTGCCCTAAGAATCTGTATACCAGGATGATGATGCTCTGTCTGGTGCTAAATATGCTTAGAAACACTTATGGAGTGGGAAAGCAGAGAAATGAGATTGAGAGGAGGCGCAGCACTTAGAAAAACAGGATGGAGATTATCAGGCAGAGCAGCGTGGGTGACATCCCTCTTCATGTGTGTCTGATAACCTTGCAGTGTCTGAATGCTTGGACACAGGCCAGACAACACAATGTGCACGTGTGAACGTGAGTCCAAACAGACAAACACGCTGTGCTGTTGTTTAGGCAATGTATATGATGCTTGCTTTCTCCGTTTTATATTACTGATGTATGCGCCTTTAAAATAGCCTCTGCAAAAAATTATTTCTTTAGGGCCCGAATACAGGTACGTTAGTGCTCTATGCAAATCCTAAGCTACAGGTGTTGCTATGCAACAGAGTGCACAGCAGGACAGATCTTCTAAAAAGGCCAAAGCAGGAACGATCAGCTGCCATAGCAACAATTCTATTTCCTATTCCTCCCTTCTCCTCATAAGTATGCACAATACAGTATGTGAATGTTAAAAAAAAACTTGGCAAACATGTCAAAAAAGCAAATATACTGCAATGAAAATGTGAGATAAACTTGGACTGGTACTAAACACTAGGGTAGGCCTATCCTGGAAGGGACAATAAAGTAAAATTCTGCAGGTTATCAAGTTAGTTTATCAGGTTAGATAGATGGGTTTTGTATATAAATTATACTAGTTCTGCCTCAACAGTTAATGTATACACACATAAAATATGACATATGAATATTATGACCTGTTGAACTGATATATTTTACAAACATATCACCCCTGCCAAAAGAAAAACATACATCTATAGCAACTTTACACAAGAGGGAAAAACATTAACTTTCAATAGACATCAATGTAAAAAGACTATATTCCAAATAATTTTAAAGCCTTTCGATTTGCCCATTCATTGTGACGTTTTCGCACAATGTGAAGGACAGCTGCTGTGTTCAAACTAAAAATTGGCAAAAATTGAATTACATGTTTTTCTTTGACAGTGACAATATAAGCATAACTTAAAAATGTCATGTACAATGAACTGATCAAGCAATTAGGCAATCAATTGACAGATCAAGTCTACTGACATGGTAAGGCTATTGTGCTCTTAAAATAGAGGTAAAATACCAAAATAAACATTTGGTAGAGTTGATATAATACTGTGTACTATATAAGCCATCACAGCATCTTACAACAAGGTACAGGAACAAAGCACATACCTTTAAATCAAAATGTACAATGCATTTCGAGTGTAGGTACTTCACTCCATCAAGGATCTGTTTAATGAACTCAGTTGCTTCCTCTTCACTCAGAGATTCCTTCTGTGCCAGGAAATCAAAGAGCTCTCCTCCAGATACCCTACAAATACATTCAAAATAAACTAAACATGTTCCCAATGCTAATTCACACTTTTATATGTGAGTAGCACATTATATAACACAAAGAACACCAACACATATTTGAGTTTTCATAAACCTGTTCTCAGGATGCTTGTAGACAACTACTCACACAATGTTTCTTCAAGGGCATTGGTAGAGACTTGTCTAGATATGGTGCCTAGATATTTGAGAGCACAAAGTGTACCTTTCTGATTTTCATACTGACTTTTCATAATGACATAAGATTTAATAGCAAGTAACTCAATAATTATAATTCAAGAAAAAGTGAAGGCTTCTAAGTGAGGATGAAGGGATAAAAAAAAAGAAAAGTTTCTTGTTGTTCTTATTGTTAAAATCATAATTTTATATGCTGGGGATTAATGGACAACAGAAAAGAAAATGAGGTTAGAAAAAGGAGAAAAATAAATGTTAGGCAATGCAAGGAGTAGTGTAATCACTAAATTTGTTTATAGTGCTAGAGGGATGAAAGCAGTTTTATTAAGCAGAAATGTTGATATGTGTTTTAGGTCATGAATTTCATTACATTCGTTGGACAAAAGACATTTGAAGGAACAAATAGTTGTTTGTATGCCTTTGCAGTGTTAGCCCTTTCCACTTTTTAGTAGCACAGCTCGCTTATTCAGCCTTAGCAGTGAAGGTAAACGGTTTTTCAGAGTGTGCATTATTTAAAAAAAAAAAAAAAAGAAAGAACATAATAAACAGAAAATAATGCAATGTCTGATTAATTTATATAGAATGCATCAAACAATGTCATTTCAGACATTACAAAGTGTTTGCCACCAATTTCACATTTATGGTTCTTCATTACACTCATACTGAGGTTAAGCCTTGCATGCATTTACTGACCTGATGTTTTAATAAACTACTTCTCACTTTCTGCAAACCCAGATTAGAAGAGAAACCTATACTTCCTCTGCTACATCATGAAACTGTCTTCAACCACAGAACATATTGGTACTTCAGTCTAAGCAATATCATACTACCATTATCTCTCTGAACTTCAAAAACATTCACTCTCTTTCCAACTTCCTTTCTCTTTTTCCGTCACTGACATGATGCAAGTACAGCACCGTAACATTAGCACATCATTTCACTGGAAAAATATGTTGTGTGTCAATTGTCCAACATAGATGTTTTTGGCTTAAAGTTGTGAGCAACCGACTGTCAATGACAGTTCCTGCCTTTCACCAAAAGCCCTGATTAAATTCAGCCAACAATTGGTCCTAATTGGGTGCCCATGCTTCCCTGCACGCATTAGGGCATGAACAAATCCACAAGGCCTCACAGCAATTTCAGAGAACTCACATAACATGCAAAAGAAAAAAACAACAACTCTGTTCATCACAATTACATATTTCTAAGTTACCCAAAAATAAAATCCTGTAAAACCTTATTATTGGTTGTGATGTACCTGTTTGTCTAATGATATGTCAAAGGGTCCCATCTTTATCTCCACCCACCCCACCACAATTTGCCTGCGGCTCATGTGCACTGCTCCACGGCACTGGCAGCTTTGATTTGTGACATAGGAAAAGCTTGCTGTCTGAATCTGTGTTTTTGGAACACTGCAATTTAAAATCAGAAAAGCTCTGTAATGACTGTTCATTTCACTCTTGATGCATCTTAACACCACAAGGACATGTTAACATGCAAAATATTTTCCTTGGAGGGGTTCTTGATGATGTTCTTTAATTATCAACCAGTACTCAAAGTCTGTATAGTGTTAGCTATATGCCAGCTATAAATACAATAAATACTTGTTGTAGATTTACAGCATGTAGCACTGCCAGACAGTATTGATAACATTTAAAATTTCAGTAAAGCAGTTAGCTATTCTATACCTGTTTCGCCACAATATATGATAGATCACTCAGGACTCATGTGAAACCTGGTAATATTCCATGGATAGGATTTCCGTGTGAATGTCACTTACAGCTCCAGTACGAGCACCACATCGGTCCGATTCTCATAGATGTCATGAAGTGAGATGATGTTGGGATGCTGTAGCTGCTGAAGGATGTTCACTTCTCTCTCGATATCCTCTCGTCGCACTCCCCTTCTGCTCACTTTGCTTAATCGTTTCTTTATAAACTTGGCTGCATACTCCACACCTGTGCTCTTCTCTTTACATCTTTTCACTATGGCAAACTGTCCACTGAAAGACATAAGAAAGCCAAATTATTACAACTCACTACTGATTCTGAATGCACATGTAAAAACAGCTGAGCATGTACATAAAGTTCTCTCCTTTGATCATGTGACAAATCACAGCAGAAGGACCACAAGAAGGAAAGTGTTTTTTTTTCTGAGCTCATTATGTAATTTGTGTGTTCATTCATTCATTCATTCATTCATTCATTCATTCATTGTCTGTAACTGCTTATCCAGTTCTGGGTCATGGTGGGTTATGGTTGGGCGTTATAACGATAATACCGTATACCACGGTATTTAAAAATGTGGACGGTATCTCAAAATGAGGGCAGTATTCATGTCGTGTGTCAAATTTCTGTTCTGCCTTTAAAAGTCAACTAAAATTGTCATGTGCTTTTAAGAGATCCACAGGGAGGGGGCGCTGTGGGACCTCAATGACTGCTGATTTCACAGACTGTAAAATGGTGAAAAACACAAGCCTAGCCCACTGTAAGTTGTTGTGAGTTAAGCGCTGACTTTGGGTTAAAGGAGAGAGGAAGAAAGCTGGAAACACAAAATATTCAGAAAATCCTTCACTCGACTTTATGCTCACAGGTATATGGTTTTATTTTCTAAATATGTGTGTTTTGAGCCTCAATTCACCGAATAATCTGCTGTGATGTGCTAAACCACAAGTGCCTGTTAGCACTAGCTGTGCTTTTAAACAGTGTAGACTGCCTTTTTTTTTTGCTTATTTTCGAACTTTTCTTTTCCTTCAGCACCCATTGCTGAAATTTGCTCTCTCAGAAATGGGTTTTTATCATCAACAAGTGTGTCGGTGTGCGCTGTGTGCGTGCATGTGCGTGTTTAGCTAAATTCACTCGAAATGTGCTCACAGATATAAGGCTCAGCACAGCCTGCCAGAGCAGCCCCTCCCCATGGTAATAATTTATACTGCGATTATATTTTGAGAAGGTACAACGGTATGAAAAATATGTCCCTACTATCTGGAATCACTGGACGCAAGGAGGGAACACACCCTGGAGGGGCATGAGTCCTTGACAGGGCGACACACATTCACTCACACCTATGGACACTTTTGAGTCACCAATCCACCTACCAATGTGTGTTTTTGGACTGTGGGAGGAAAATGGGAAACCCACGCAGACACGGGGATAACACACGAAACTCCTCACAGACAGTCACCTGGAGCAGGACTGGAACCCACAACCTCCAGGCACCTGGAGCTGTGTGACACTGACACTATCTGTTGTGTCACCATGCTGGTGTGTGCGTGTTTATTTATCTATTTTTTATTCAAGTATTATTTTGTCTGTTGTATTTTCCCCGCATCTAATTAATAATTGATTAGTCACCGAAGTAAAAAGTCAAAGAGATATTAATTACAATATAACATAGAAGTTGGATTGCAGATATTCTCTCAGTGACACCACCAAATTGGGAACAAAACACCTCCCACACAATGAGAATTTAGAAGGAAATCCTTCAGATGGCCACCCTGACATGAGAGCTATGGAGTAGGAAGAATGAACACACACACACACACACACACACACAAGTAGAGAAATGCCTTCCTCCCACTGAATTTACTACTGAGCCAGGCTTTCTGGTCTTGCTTCCTCCTACATTCTTACAAAACAGCTTCCTAAGTGTTCAACATTATCTGTCTAGAGTAAACAAAAAGTTTTAAATTCCTGTTGGTAAATTTGATACCACCATTTAAACAGGCACATGAGAGCTCAAGAATGACATTCTTTTCTGATACATGCTGTATCAAGTTATACAGACATGAGCCTTAGGGGGATCACACTGCATTCTTTGAAGGGTTGAAAAAGGAGCGGAGAACCGCTTTTTATCTCGAGTGCTCAACATTTTCTGAGAGGGAACTCTGGCTGTGTTTCTCTCTGTATACAAACAACAATGCACTGTAAATATCAAGGAGATTATTGTTCGCATATAACATATTATACCATATTTGCATATACCAATGTTTAATGTTGTCTGACAGAAATATAATTTTATGTATCATGACAACTTCAATGTGTACTTGCTGGCTGCAACCACAGACATCCCTACTACAATTTATCTGCCTGGTCAAAACAGAAGAAAGCAGACAAATGGACATTTCAACATATTGCCAGCTAACACTGTCTAGAAAACACATCACAAAAACATGAAATTAAAATATCGGTACAAAAGGCCTACTAATAACGTGTTTTACTGTCACTAACCTCAAATAATCATTACAGGTAATTCATTAATAAGTACAGTTGTATAACAGGTAGTCACTGTCACACAGCTCGAGGGTGCAGGGGATGTGGGTTCCTGCCCCACCTAGTGTGACTTTCTGTAAGGAATTTTAGGTGTTCTCCTTTGTGAGTTTCCTCCCGCAATCCAAAAACACCCACTGGTCACTGGATTGGCCAGTAACCAGTGTCCATAGTTATGAGTATGTGAGTGAATGTGTGAGTGTGTAGTGCCATGTGACACACTCATCCAGTGTATGTCCCTGTCCTGCACCCTGTGTTTCTAGGCTCTCGATCCACCACAAACCTGAACTGGATAATTGTTCTCAGACAATGAATGGATGAATAAATAAATACTAGGCATCCAACCCAAAAAGGTGAATGTGTATGTAGTGCAGCAAAATATAAGCACTACAGACAGAGAGGGCCAATGTACTAATACTTCATGCCACACATTTCCCTATCATTACACATTCTTCCAGTAAGTTCCTCTGCTCACAGCTGTTCCATGTCCTTTTCAGGGATGCCAATAACTGAACAATGAACAAGGTGAATATACAGGGAATGTCTCTCTGTCTCTGAGACAAATTTTGCATATGATCCCGTCACTGCAGTTATGTGGAGGATGCATCACCACAGGACTTAGTGGGGAGGGCCTGAAAAGGAAACTGTTTCAGAGCTGACTAAGCAGGGCTGTGTCTGATGCTCTAGCTCATCTGTTATCTTCCTTCCATATCAGTCTGGCCCATTTACTCAGAGCAAAACCAGTACTCACTCCAGATGGCCAGCTCAGGAGTGGAGATAGCACAGAGGTACAGAGCGATTGAGAGACATAAAGTGGGCTTATGTGTCCTGCCTGAGATGTGTTAGAGGAAGAAAGATTCCGTCTAGCCCATTATAGAGGAATCAAAGACATTTGCTGACAAAATGCTACCGACAAGCTAGGGCTAACCTAGCAAGCACAAAGAGGTATCAAGCTCTCTGTCTATCACCTGTTTATTCATTAATTTGATCATCTATCCATATGTTCAAAGCTTTTCATAACATATTACCATACATAAGCTGGATATTATTTTTATTGTACAAGTAATGTAAGGTTTTTACATGGCATTCACATTCCGGGTTCACGTATGTCCCTCTGCTGAAATTATTGTGTATAGGTCTGGTTTAGTGGTGTAACTCACTGGGAAGGTGAGACCAAGGGATGTCAGTCACATGCATTGAGTAGAATATTAAGACTATGCCCAAACAGTTTTTTGTTTTTTTTTTCTTTAAATTTTTGCTATTTGATATAGACGTTTAATATAAATCCCAATTTAACTATCATTCAAAGACTTTTACGCTGTGTTCTTTGGAAATATTATTTTCAGATTTGTAGCTACAGAATATTCCAGTATGCACTGAACTATTGTTCAGAGGTACAGACTATCCTTCCAACTGTATTTTCACCACTTATTTTATTAGCATGCCATTGCCATATTTGAGAGTCCAACAGACTGTGGCACAGTGGATTAACACAGGGAACAGATGATTAGGAGATGATTATGGTCAGTTATTTCCTGTGTTTGACATGGGGCCCCACTGAGAGGTCTTCCTAAGACTGTGATAGGCTGCCTGGCTCTGTGCACTCATCAGGGCAACTGGGTTAATTTTAAACCAGACACTACCCCACTCCACTCTCACCTGCCAGCCCTGTTTTGGGTTCTGGAGTGTGAAGGGAAAAGAGAAAAATTCTGAAGTCAACGAAGGGGTATGTTCCCTGACAGACATTCTAGTACACTTCCAGTAAACATTGCCTGTGTTTCTGTGGGAAAATCCCATTTTGATGTTACCAGTCACATAAAATATGTAAAAACTGCTCTGTGTGGTGAAGGCCTGAAGGCCTAGTTATAGCACAGGAAGAATGCTGTGTCTGCTAAAGTAAAGAACCTAAACACAATAAAGGAAATGATGCCAGAACCAGATAAGAGCATTAAACATTCTGAGAGCTCTACCCAGGGTCCCTCTATGTCCCTATAGTACACATAGAGTAAAGATAAATAGGTAAAACTCACACAGCCATACACAGCACATCAAACCCAAGAGGCTTGGCTGGAATGTGCAGCCTTAGGGCTGGCTTTCTCTCATAAAGTCTTGGGACCAAATTAACTTGGGGGGGGTCAGAATGAGTGAACATCTCAAATTTTCTTTAAATCTATTACATCTACAATTCTACCCCAGAGACACACAACCAAATATTCTGCCATCTGGACTGCTTTACAGCAACAACACTGAACAAATAGCTCACACATCTGATTTTTTGACAAAGGGGGAAAATAAGAGAGTTTTCAAACTGCATAAAAAGATCCTCAAGAGAGTACGGTCAAAGAAAACCTTTATCTTTTCAGCTTTTACTGAGAAAAGTTACTGAGGTGAAAAGCATAACCCATAATAAAAGGCCAACAGGGTACCCTCAATACATTTAATGTAAATCGCGCACCAAACTGCCCTCGACATTAAAGCCTTCTCCCCTTCCTAAGGCAGTCTTTGTTGGATGTATGGCTTACAGGGAGGCTGAGGTTCCCATAGCAGGCTTTTTGGCTGACATTGCTGTAAGCTCGCCAACAGCTTTGACAACTCTTGGTCTCACTGGACTTTCCACTCCCAACAGCTGTTGGTTATTAGCCTTGCTGAGGCCTTGGCTAGCTGTGTTCTTGAGTGGCGCCAACACAATATTCATATTCATGACTCAACAATAGTCTAAAGGAATATTTTGACACTTTTTATTATTGCAGGACCCATTTACTTTCATCATCATAATAATACAGGCATGAAGAATTTTCAGAGGAGCTACAAATTTAATAGGGGACTAGATGAAGGCTGGTTAATTTGGCAATAATACGACATCATTATACTTTAAGACACAGTTTATGATTCAAAATATTTAGTTTTATAAAGTTTGTGAACGTTGCTTTTCACAAAGGCAATGAAAACTATTTGCAAAACATAATTTAAGAAGGAATAGGATTAAAAACCATATACAGTGTATTACATACACTGAAAAAATATACTGTGACACAAAAATTTAAAATTTATATGGTTTATATGACTCACATGATTCACTCATACCACTAGAACACTACAACCACATCAGTGTCACTGCAGTGCTGAGAATGATTCACCACCCAAATAACACCTGCTCTGTAGGTCCTGATCATTGAAGAACAGTGAGAAAAGAGGCTAACAACGTATGCAGAGAAGCAGATGCACTAGAAATGTAGAATCCTAAAAGGATTGGTCATTTACAAACACACACACACACACACACACAAATAACACATATATAATTGCTCAGTAGTTTATTATAAGTACATTATAAGAGAATTATGACAGTATGATGAGCATGTAACAATATCATGTATCATACTGCATAGTATTGACTAACATCTCAGCATATTGTAATGTATCATATTTTACTTTTGTATCATGACATGTATGGTAGCTTGTAGCACGTGTTAGCTTTGCTATAGCATATTACATATTAGCTGGTGGGGTACACTGGTACAGTGTCAAATCATTACTAATCAAAATATTTGTTTCTAATATTGTACTTTAATAAGGTTGCCTTCTTTTTGGGCAGCCTTGGTCTAATGTTTAGAGGACAGGGATTGGTACCGGAAGGTTGCCGGTTCAGTCCCCAGCACCAGCAGCAACATCCACGGCCGAAGTGCCCTTGAGCAAAGCACTGAACCCCCAAACGCTGCCCGCCACTCTGGGTGTGTGTTCACAGCCCCTAGTGCACTAGTGTGTGTTCACTGCCACAGATATAATGTATGTTTTACAATGACAAATAATTGCACATTATTATTAAATGGTTTAACCTAGTGGACATTTTCTGATACGCATTATTTCAAGTGAAAAATGCATCTGAAGATAATACTGTATTTTACTGAATCAATGACGAATTTGTGCAGCATTACAGGCCTAAATAAACAATGCATAGAAAAAAATCTACTAGTTTTATTATGCAGTTACAAAGTAAAAAAGGGACAAGGACCGTTTTATCATGTTGTAGCCATGTAGGTTTCAGACATCATAAATATTTGAAGGTTAGACATGGTGGATGGAGACTAAAAAATCACTTTACTTTGGTTGCCATCACTGCTGAGACACTATACTTTCCAGAGGGAGGAGGGGGACAGACAACCCACACACATCATTATCCCTCCCACGCTGATGCTCTTCACATTGCTGTGCACAGAAATCAGACTTGACTCCTTCTCATTGCCTTCTGCATCAGCTTAATATTCCACGCATTATATCTCAGCACTTCATTTCAGAATTAACTCTGAGGTTTTTCTACAAAGAAATAACACATACTAACCCTAGCCTAACCCTTCAGAGCTCACTGGTATGCAGTACAGTGGGGACATCCCAAATGTGTGGGGAAGGGACTCACAGAATGTTCTGTGAAGTCTGGACAGGGCCCGCTGCCTTTCTTTGCTATAAATAAACATATCTGTCCATCAAACCGACACAAAGATTGTCTATTACTTCATATTGATTTTCTGTACATATCAGAGAACACTTGCAGAGTGTAAGCAACTTTTTTCCAGTCAGCCTAAAATCAGGATGGCACAAATTCTTCTGACTGCAAAATTATGACAGAGCACATCATTAGGACCTAGCATTTTCCCTCCCCCTCAACAAAATATATTATGATCTTCTATTAACAAACAGGATACAGAATGCAAATTAAGAACGCCTTACTAGATCATTTTCTACTGTACTAAGCAATGCAGGTTTCTAATGCCAAACATTAAAGGTTAATGACGCTGTTCACACAATGTCACACCACAAACAGCAATATTAATATGACTGGGAAAGAGTACAAATTTACACAATTTTCCAAATATCTTTTAAAAGTCAGTCAGCAATGGTGTCTAAATTTCTCTACTTTCATGCAGTGTTGGAGATACAAGGCTAATTTTGCTAACAAATGTGAGAAGTTGAGAATTCCCCGAGTCTTTTATGTAAATGACATGTAATCTTTTCTGTACATCTGTCTCTCATACAGTCTTCAGTAAGGTTACGCAGTCTTATTGATGTTTCAAGCACAGCCACACACACTGAAAAATAAAAAAATAATCGAAACCTCACTGCGACGCAGAATACAGGAGACACGTATTTTAGATGTGTTTTTGTTATTGTTTTATAGACACATGGATGTTCAATTCAAGATTTTCATTATTTCTAGTTACGTTTTCAAATTTAAGACCAGGTCCAGAACGTCATACTGTGCTAAATCACAGAAGGGTCTAATACCCATGTGTTTGAATATTGATGTTTGTATTGAGTATTGATGTTTGATGTTTGATGAGTATTCACTGGTTCTGCTCCCATCTACCTCAATAGACTCTTAAAACTATACGTTAGCGCCCGCCCTCTCCGTTCCTCAAAGGAACGCCAACTAACACGACCAACCCCCCGTACAGGTCAGTCGAGGCTATTCTCATCTCTGGTACCACGCTGGTGGAACGAGCTTCCAAGCACTATCAGAGCAACAGAAACCCTCTCTGCATTCAAGAAATCATTGAAAACCCAGCTCTTCCGAGAGTATCTTTTGCACTGAATGTCTTTCTTTAATGCACTTATTTACTTCCTGGCATATTGCACTTAATGTAAGGTAGTTTGTATAATTTGTGCTGTAGTTCGAATGTTAGATCCTCTTTTGTAAGTCGCTTTGGATAAAAGCGTCTGCCAAATGCATAAATGTAAATGTAAATTTTTGTTTCTTAGCAATGGTAGACTTGGAGCTCCTGATTAAAATTATAAGACATAAATCTGGATACCAACATTCACAACCGATCAACTGCATTTAAAGTATGCAAAAAATTTATGTTTTTCAACACAACAAAGATTCCAGACATATATTTATAACCTTAGCTTGACAACACAAAACTCATGTAAGAACCCCTCACCCTTCAAATTGCTTGAGTAAGAACATGTGGGACATCGATATGACAAAACTTCCTTTTGGCCAGTTGCAGGAAAGATACACAACTGTTTCAAAAAAGGATAAGAAGAAATAAGAAGAACAAATAGGAATTATATCCTACAGTGTGGCCCAAGGTATGAATCCAGGACTTGATACAATTTTGAACAAGTACACAGTCTCATATCAGTGATCTGTCTTTCATATCACTTCCTCTTTGCTTAACCACAACTCTGTGAAAAAAACTATGTTGTTTTACTTTTTTCACAGTTCTGCATTTAGTAAAAAAAATTAAAAAGTACTGAGAAAACTCTTAGAGAGCTGACACTGTCTCGCTGGTGTTTAAGCAACGATATGCAAGCATCTTACTTAAAACTAATACTTTCACTTTCATGCAGGTGGCAAATTTTAATGTGTTTGTGGTATCTACACAAATGTCACTAATGTATAGCTGTTCATGAACTGCTGCAGTGATGACACGTCTTTATTTGCAATGCATGATGCAGCACGAAGTCTCTCACAGCCTACTACTAACAGACTGAGAAAAACTGAACTCAAAAGATGTCAAATACTCTGGTGGTCAGTGGAGCTTCCTTTGTGCAGAGAATAAATTAAAGCATATATCAGAAGTGATCTAACAATATAGAGAGTACTTGTGAAGCACACACTGGAAATAGATTGCACTCTATCAAGTAGACTTTGTAAAAGCCATATCGGAAGCCAGCCTCCAACCACCAGGGAAGAGTTGTGTAAGGTCTCAGTCACCCCCCTGCAGTGCTGGAGAGTGATTCATGATGTGACGTGACAGACAGCCCTCACCCACATGGAACACAATGAAATAGTGGGACATGTAGGAGTGTCTGGCTATAGAACTATTTCACCTGCCTAGATCTTTCCTTCACTTCAATTATATATTTTTGTTCCATTTTCCCCTCCTCTCACCTCTCCATTAGCAGGTAGCTGCTTGACTCTCACAGATCACAGTGGGTTTAGTGATGCCGTCAAACCACATACATACTGTTTCCTCTTTCACTTAAGTGAAATGTGTTTGTGAACAACAGCAGTAAGACATTTAACCCCACATGACAAATTGGGTTATTGTTACACATTTAAAACTTTAAAAGTGGTTCTCCACTTCAATGTTATCTAAATGTTCCCTTTTGGATGAACATTAATGCCAAAATTTGGCAATGTCTGGCAGATAATTATACACACTGCTCTCATAATGTAAATCTTCATGCATGCTGATATGAAAACAGGCTAACTCATGTCATAAAGAATAATAAGGATAGTATTTCTAAAACAGTAGCAAAACAAGACCAGACAAGTCTTGTTTTTTCAAGGTATTTGTCACGCAAGTGTCACTGGTGTTTCAGTAATAGGGAAGTCATTTATGTGGGTCCAAGAAACACATCCTTCTCATTAGATGTCGTTGAAAAAAACATTAGGCTCATAGTTAATGAACTGTGGTTCAAAAAATGGCATTAAACAGACTATTATCTGTCATGCTACATTTCATGTGACACCCAGTTTTTCCCCAAAGCCATAGGTTATATATATAAACTCATGGGGAAATTATAAATGGGATTCTATTTTTATTTTATAATTTTACATTGTAGTGTGTGAGTGAATGTGTGTTGCCCTGTGAAGGACTGTCACCCCCTCCAGGATGTGTTCCTGCCTTGTGCCCAGTGACACCCAGTAGGCTCCGTACCCACCGCAACAATGAACTGTGATTATGAACTAAGTGGTTATAGACAATTCATTCATTCATTCATTATCTGTAAGCACTTATCCAGTTCAGGGTCACGGTGGGTCCAGAGCCTACCTGGAAGCAGGAATACACCCTGGAGGGGGCGCCAGTCGTTCACAGGGCAACACAGACATTCACTCACACATTCACATCTTTGAGTCGCCAATCCACCTACCAATGTGTGTTTTTGGACTGTGGGAGGAAACCGGAGCACCCGGAGGAAACCCACGCAGACACAGGGAGAACACACCACACTCCTCACAGACAGTCACCCGGAGCGGGAATCGAACCCACAACCTCCAGGCCCCTGGAGCTGTGTGACTGCGACACTACCTGCTGCGCCACTGTGCTGCCCTGGTTATAGACAATGAATGACTTAATTAATTTTACAGGTTGAAACTGTATCATTCAGAGTGCATCAAAGTGATAGACTGAAAAGTATCCACTCCAAAAAATGTCACAGAAAATTTCTGTTGTATGAAATACATTTAACAGACACAGTGCAAAGAATCTATTAAAAAGGAAACGTCCTTCATGAATTGCAGAGTGATTAACCCTTGCAACTGCCTCACTATGATTGTGACATGAGCTCCACTGAATGATTACACCTTGCTATGCCCACTACATTTGCTAATGATTGAGCAATTAAGCCCCCAGCCCATTGTATTTATAGCTGTATTGGTTATGCTGTTTTGTAGCGTTTGTTACAGTTTCATAAGGACATGCAAGTTGCAGTCATTGTAACATAAAGTATGGAGTCTTGTCTACAAAATCATTTACTCCTAAAACATGGAAATCATTACACCCTAAAATGGCAAAAGTTGCATTCAAGTTGCAGAACCTTATCCAAAACATTTGCAGTAGGTAATTCTGGGAGTGTAGGACAGCTGTGTTACAGTAGTCTGTTAAGATGTTAACCAGTCAAACAGATGGTGGACATTCTCTTACGATAAATTCAAAACAATAACAAACATCCACCTGCTAGCCAGAGGCCATGTCTACCTAGCTGGCCTCTTCCATGGAAATAACCTCACTGTGACAAAGGAAATTGTTCCCACGTGCTGACATGTTATTTTTTTGCCTTTTTTTAAAGGTTATAATTCATGTTTAGAAAAAAGGAGCTACTTCTTGGTCACCAGTTTAGTGCAAAGTTCGAAGCACCTGAGTATAAGTCAACACCTTTCCTGAAAGCTTAAAAGCAACTACATGGTGTAATTCCACTTCCATTCTGAATGGATTTATAGCTTCCCCCTGCTGTATGTTTTTACAGTTGATGTTCATTAAATTAATAATGACAGAAGGGTCTTGCCTTTTTGGGAGGGATTTTTAGTGATGTGTTTTTACAAGAGAGAACAAAAACATTCAGAATTATGACTGCCGAACCACAAGAGGAATACAATCCACTGTAACAATAATGAGATATGACAGCTCTTATTAATGTTATTAGCTTTCTCTTTTTTGGGATTTATTGATTTTAAACTATACTCACATTCCTGTCCACAAAAATCTAGGACAACAACAACCCATCCAAAAACGTTATTGTGGAAAAGGAACAACCCTAGACAGTGTCAAATTTCTCATTTTACTTCATTTGATCAGAGATGTCACTAGAGCCTTCCCTTCTCGAGCATCAGCAAAAGTGCTGTCAGCCAGCTCGTATGAACACACACTGGCAGATCATCAAACAGACTTTCAAAAGACATGCACCCTAGCAACTTGTAGTGGTTTGACAGTTATAGGTTCTCCTATTCTCATTATTCATATTACTCACCTTCCAAGATCTTCTCCAATTTCATAAAAATCCTCCACTTTCTGTTGCTTGAACACAGCCATGCCAAGTGTCCTCATTGATGATGATTGTGTCTTGATAAAAGTTCAGCACGTAAGCAGGTCTACAGGTCCAGTGAGTATCTCTTCACGCACAGTTCTAGAGATGCTGTGTAAAGGCACAAAACTACAGAGAGCAGAGAACAGGGAAGTAATAAGAAAACAAGCACGTGTTCCAGCATGTAACTTGCATTCCAGCAAATCAGAGAGGCTGAATCCCAGGCATCACATTACTTATCTCTGAAAATACTGTCTTTTGCGAACATATTCCTTTACAAAAACACTGGCATATGGGCACGTAAAACACTTTCTTTGAAAGTAAATATTCTCAAAGCATCTGGGATGTTTCGCTTGACATTTCCCAGTGTAAAGTAATGTTTTATTAGGGGCAGGGAATATGACGTTACTGTGATAAACAATGTGCTTTTCTGGGAATACTACAGAACAACACAGGAGTTAGGGCAGTCTGGGGCACTAAGCAGGATAAAGATATCCAAACAGGATCTGTGTGGAGCTTAGTAAGGGCAGACACTCGCTCATAAACGTAGAGTGAAACTGATTTTGACCACAACAAAGTATATTCAGTTTTGTGAACAGCAGAGGACAATTTACAAAAGCCATAAACGTTTGCCTGTGAAGGAAGGAAGCATGAGGCGCTTTCCTTCCCCAACATGGACAAATACGGCAGTCTGTAAAATTTCCTCATGAAGAGATGTTTCTTCGATGTGCTGTCTATTAATTGCTTCACTCGGGATATTCATATCTTAAGAGAAAGACCCTTGCATACGCTGTAGTTTAGAGAAAAGCCCCAGCTGTTCTCACCTGTTTGCCAGAAAAGCTGATAAAGTAGTGAGTTTATACTTGTCAGGCAGTTATCACAGATGAGGGCTGTGTGCAGTGACACAGAGCTTAATACATATACGATATTTAGTTCCAGAAAACCGCAAGAAGAACTTCAGACTCCTCAGATTCACTTTTTCTTCAATGAGAGTGGTCTTACCTTCTCGCGCTGTGTGTAATAACGCGTCTTTATCCGCGCCGTGTGGAGCTCAGGTGAAGTTTTTGTCTCTCAGTTCATTTGGACTGAGCTCGCGCCGCTCGCTCCTCACTGACTGCTGAACACTGCCGAAGGCGCGCGCTGGTGTTGTCCGCTCGTGCGCCTCCTGCTGGAGCGCTCGAGCTCTTCACCTGCTCCACATTCAGCAGCACAGCACCTGCTCCACCGCGACTGCCCTCGAAGAGGAGACGCTAACTGCTGCTGCGGTCCCCTGGAAGACTTGGGATTTTGGGACTCCAAAACATAGCCCTACCATGTGTATTATATGAACGTGTGTACTTACAGATAATCTGTAAACTTACAATAATATCTGTTCTTAGTCTGATTTACCAAACAAACATGTACACTTGACAATGAATGCAAATATATATGTAGAAAACCGTTCTTGTTAAGTGCGTTTATCACCACAGAAGTGTAAAAGTAAGCAGGCATTTTTCTTCATCATACTTTATCTGTGAAATATAAATATGCAGAGAATTTTTAACAATTATTTTTGAAGAAGTATGTGTATTTAGTGCTGCGACAAATAATTGCAGGATATTTTTAGCCCAATTACATAAATATCATCTAGGCCCATATTCCCAGCGTCTTTCACAACGTATTTGTCTCACTGGCTCATGGATCAAAATATGGCACTATAAAATAAGTACTTTATTCTTCCAATATCCTGAAGCGTTTTATAGGCAGTATGGATTAATTACCTTTTAAATTGTAATGTACAAGGTATTTAAAATATATTGAATTGAGTAAGTGAAAAAACATTGCCACCTGCAGGTGAAACGAGACACTGCAGTGCAGTAACTGTTAAATGCTCTATCCAGTGAAGGTAACTTTTTTTTTTTACTTTTGTTAGCGTGTATTAAAGATGAATCAAGTGTAAAATAAGCAGTCAGCACCACGGCTGAGCATTTCCATTTTGAAACGGCAGTGTTCAAAAGTCAGTATCAATCTGACCATTTCGGATAGCCAGGGTTTCTTACATGACAATACTATCATCCCAAAATAAAATTGCAGGGTGGGGCTTTCGAGCTACTAGGGAGTAGCAAAAGGGTAAGTGGTCATAGAGGCAGAGATTAATTGCATATTCACAGATCCATGCATACTAAATGAAGGAACAATATCTAGGGGCTTAACCCCACCCAAAAAAATCTCTATATTAAAAACAAAATTGAAAACCAGAGAAATCCCCAAACTCTGTGACCCAGTCAATTCCCATATAAGCTACATGCACATAAAACATATGAAAACCAGGAAGGAACCATAGTTGAGGCTTTTGTATTTTTTTTTCCATCACACTCGACCCCATATAATATTTCCTGCAAAATACTGGAAGAAATCAAGAAGCACTTTCCTGTTTCTTTAATGAGATCCACAGGTTGAGCAGCACAAGAAAAAACACATACCGGAACAGATGATGTGCTGGCTGCAATATTAATTTATTGAACATTTGCTTCACTAAAGTAAAAATGCCTGATTACAATGCAAACAAAAAGAACAATGTTTTGCCAATATTTAAAATACTGTATTATTTCTAAAAGCTTTAAATACAAGAATAGCGAGCAATTATAATTATGTATACCTGTACTGCAGTGGTGAACATGAACAATGTAAATTTAACATGCTAGCTTATTAATTTAAAAAGGAAATGAAAAATGATTAGATAATGAGTGAAATACTTGTTAAATAGCAAGTGATGGACTAAATGCAATAAACAGATGGTGCACCTGTAACATTTCTACGTTTAACAGAAGTAGATATTTACAGGGAAGACCTTATTAAAAAGTGATAATTACGTGAAGGGAATACAGCCATAGCGTTTGTATTTCAACCTTGATAAGTACACTGAGTAACATCTAAAAATGAAGTTGTCCTACATATCTGAGAGACCTGCTCTCAACAAGAAAATTCACAGTTTTGTGTTGTTGGTGCATTGAAAACTCCCATACATAAAAAGTCATGGGTATTAATGAAGGCTTCTGGTGTAAAAGTGAACAACAGGTCAAGACTAATTATAGAGAAAACAAATTCATGTTAAAGTCGACCTGCTGTAAACACTTCCAAGGGTGAAAGAATCGGGAATGTTGCACTCCTAATACAATGTCAGAGAAGAGATAGCAATTAAATCTGCAAAGAAATGAGAAGGTTCAGATATCTGATTGAACCCAAACAATACATTGCTAAACATACTACGCCCCTCATCAAATTAACCCTTAAAGTCTTATTGAAGGTATAAGAGCAAACACTCAGGGCAGGATACATACACATTCATATACATGGATGGAATGCTGATTAATGCTGCACATAATCAAATTAAGAAAATTAATAATAATATTATTGATCACAAAAATTATGAAGAACAGCTCCCTGCTGAATAAGGAAATGGAACAAAATAAAACCTCTTGTATTCCATTATGTGCCAAAATTCAGGTCAGCAAATATTATTAACAGAAATTGAAACTTGTGAGTAACACACAGGAAAACCTTTTTTTCCTATACTATGAACTGTGAATGCACTCAATAGCAATACTGAATTTCAAGGCTACATCCATTAATTAGTAAAACTGTCCTGAAATACAGCTGTGCCAGACTGTCACACTGATAACACACAAGACACAGACAGCACTGGATATATGGCAATAGCCTGAATACTGAAAGACAGACTATTCCAGAAACAGCTGATCGCTGTTGAAAGGAATGCCATTCAAGCAGAAAATAAGCAGCCTGCTTTGACAGACAGCATGATGGTATTGTCCAAGAAATGTTTTCCAGCAGCTAAGTATCACCTCATGACTGAAGACAGAATTTCCACTGAGCTTCTGCAGATATTTAACATGCATATAAAAGAGAACTAGCTAAGGCATGTTATACAATAAAACTGCATGCAATTTTCTACAGTGAATTTGTCATAAAATAGTATGTCCATAATTTAAAGTGATTCAAGTGCCTAAATATAAAAATGAAAACAGTGAATGCAGCACAACGAATATGAAATTTTAACAAGAAAACCTGAAAAAGCAGAAAAAAAGTACAACATGGAAAATAACACACAGTGCGCATTGGATACATTACATACAAAGGTAAACAAATGACAGTAAACATGATTTGATTCATATGAAGGACTGGCTGTGAATTATGTATGTTTATGTGCAATGTTGAAGTGTGACTTTGATTAAAGATCTCCCAGCTTCATAGGAAAGTACCTGAAGGTAAAATTTTGGTCACCACCTAGAAAATATGTATAAATCACAAGCAAATCCATTACACTGATGTGGATAATACTGATTTGTAAGACAAAATTGTGTAATCTAAAAAAAACAATAAAGAGCAATACACCATTATCACTGACAGCTCAAGGAAAAGAATTAAAGAAAGAATGCTGATAAATTCATATGGCTGCTCTGTGGTCTTTGGTCCCAAAGAGGTCCTGTTTGATTGGCTGATTAGCTGTATGGGGTCCAGTAAATGACTCTTTAATTTAATTGTCCTCTTCATCATCACTGATAAGCGTGCGTCCATCCAGATTGGTGTCTCTTTCTCGTAGGAAAGTCTGTCGAATGGCCTCCAACTCACTGAGCTCCAGACGAACTTTCTCCAAGTGAAAAGTGCGACGATTCTGGATCTGTCTCAGGGGAAACGGGTTCATGTCCACAAAGGCCATGTTCATCAGCTTCCTGTAAAAGAAATATAATATCACAGCAATGTCTTTATTAACATATTATTATTCACTCTTTACTTATACAAATAGATATCAGGCCAGAAACAGCAACATATTCTGGTCAAACATAACAAACAACTTTGAACTATACACAATAAATTGCTATTTAACATCTCTCATCAAATCGATCTTTATTATCCCATTCCATATTTTAGATTTACTAAAGCTGTAAGAGCAAAAACTGAGATCAGGTTACAAGCACAATGAAACTGAACAAATGTGACAAACATATTCTTCTAAGAGTCTAATAACTCATCTGGTGTCATAAAAAAAAATAAAAAATAAATAAATTATATAAACAAAAACAAACAGCAACCTATCACTTACCTTGCATCCAGGATTGTGCGTGTGAAATATCGAAGATACTTAAAAATGCCCATGGCATCCTGCAATTTCAAAAACTCCTCTTCTTTGCACTTGAAGAGAGCTAAAGCAAAGCGAAATATGATCTGCAAAAGTAAAGAATAAGCTATGAAAATAGTGACCTCCTGTATTAATCTGAGATATTCAGTCTCACCCTGAAAAGACAAACTACACTTGTCTGAAACCAACTATTTCTGTGAAAACCTTTTTCTACAAAGAGAGGAAAAACCTTCCTATTTAATTAAAGCAAAAGAAAACTAAAAGACCTAATGCTGAGAGATCTGTTGATTGTCCAAAAAATGTCACTGCCAGAAAACTACACACTAATGTCTGGAAATATAGTAACATTAAGTGTTAAAAATGAATAGATAAATAATAAGAACCAAAAGAGCTTTCCCTTAAAATAACACCTTATACAATAAAGCAGATTATCTTTCAGTAAAGAAGAATACCCTCTTTTGAAACCTCCTGAGCAGATTACTTTCACAAATTGACTGCCAACGTTAGCAGCAGGATGAATTCTGACTTGCACATTTGTCATCGTACAATTTACACCGTAATGTGTTTTTGCATTTAACCCATACACATACACAAATGCATAGACCAAACAGCAGAAACGTTCTCAGTGTACAAATTGCTATAAAATGGAGAAATGCAACTATGTAATTATAGATCTGGGGTACAAAAATGACTCTGTGTAAATCTATTTAACATACTGCAACTTGCAGTAAAGGAATTCATTTATAAAACAAGGACTTAGTGTGTTACTGACTGAAAAAAAAACATTTGGTTAAACACGAGAGAGTATGTGAGTTGCATCAAACAACAATAAAATTTACAACTTAAACTAGCATTCAAATCAATTTCAAGGTATTGTCAATGTCTTTTTAAACTGTAATGATGCATGTTTGCTGTTTTAAGTGTGTGCGAAGTCATTAGGACTCTGGCTCTTCCAGCATTAATTTATAAAGTGGTTCTTTTTAAATCCATGACTACAGGTCATTAAAAGTTTTTAGAGCAGGATATTTCGTCAGGCATTTATTAGAAGGCATGGCTCCTGCTTTGTTTATAAATGCAACTAACTCTACATTGGACACATCACTCAGTGAGTTGCTTGCTTTACAACACACACTTCTTAGCCCTCAATGAATGACTAGTGTTGAATGAGGGTTATTTTTTTTTAAACACTATTGTTTATTTAATATATTTTATTTTTAACCACATAAACTGGTGCTTATGAGCAACTGGAAACCCAGATAGCACAATAAGCACACAATACACAGGCACATAAATGTATTATGCATTCAACAACCACACCCTGACATTCACCCAAACATAGCTCTTTGCTTCCTCTAAGATAATGCTCCTTACATTATCCCTCATTAAAGAAACATAAAAGTACATCTACAAAATTTTTCGTTTTTACCTTGGGTCCTTCATACAAAAATGAATCCCATATCTTGAAGAGGATGTCGCTGACCACACTGTCCACAAAAACCACAAGGAACCAATTGAAGGTAATGAGCGAGAAATCCACTTTATATTGCTCAAAATGAGCATGAAGCCTGGGCAACTTCTCATTCATCAAGTCCTTAAACACACGCTGGTCTACCTACAGACAAAAACAAGTACATTACAAAGCTTTAGTCAAGAGGCCTTTAACAGTGAGAGGATGCAGTCTTAAAGTCTTAAACTCCACCATATTGTCTTATTTTATTCCTAAAACAATAGCTGAGATGTAGACAATGTGATTAAGATTTGAAAACATGTCAAGTTAAATTTGTCAGTGTTGCAAATTATTTTATATTAGATTAGAGGTGTGAGGACGGGATGCAGTAGTCATGATGTGGACAACACAAATAGAGCCATTTTACTTGCTATCCGCAATGACTAATGAGCCAGTATCCTGACCTTACTGCTACACAGTCATACATAACATATAGTCACATGCTACTAACAGTTCTTATTCAATCTGACTAATGCTGCAAACCTGGCATAAGATCTGGGATGTTTTTCCCAGTAGCAAAAACAGGAAAGACTATAGCCACCAGGGGCTTTTAATAGTACCTGTGAGCCAAGTAATGTCTTGGTATAATAGTCTCGTGGCATGAAAACCTCCACAATGGTGATGAGACACCAGAAGGCCTCTTCCTGTTCCAGATAGAGAAGAGCTATTGCAGCTAACCTATAAGAGTTAAATGCAAACAATTATGAGAATAAGTCAGAAAAAATTAAAGAAATATAATTATCCACAAGATGTTTACTGTCTAAATTAAAGTATTAACTTTATTTTTTGTACTACAACCACATCTTGAAAGTACACATTTAGGTTCTACCAAAGATTGTACTTAAGATTCATTCTGAAATAAATCAGAGTAAACTGTTAAAGTGAAGAGCAAAAGTATATTTTTAGAGGTGTTTTGATGCATTTACAAAATATATACACTACTGTCAAAATTTGGATTAGATCCAAGTAGATCCAATTATAATCAACACACCAGAATATCTAGTCAATGTCTTTATTTTGAGAACAGGAAATTGTAGAGTACAATGTAAATATTTTTTTTATCTCTTCTTTTAAGTTTTCGCCTAGATTCTAACAATATAACTTTATTGTTGATATTATGACGCTTTTAAATTAACGTTAGAATTTGTTACTGCTAATATAAATAATTTGCATAAACCAAAACCAAAGTACAATCTACTCTCTACTGATTGGCCAAATGCAATGTACTTGCTTAAGGTGAAAATATTCTAAATAACAAGTGATTTTCAGCCAGCTTTCTAGTAATCTGATTCCATATCCTGTTTAAAACACAAACACATTTCACAGCAGGTGAAATAAGTATTGAACATGTCACCAATTTTCTAAGTAAATATATTTCTGTGGATGCCATTGACATGAAATTCTCACCAGATGCCAGTAACAACCCATCCAATCCACACATGCAAAGTAATCAAACCACAGATGTCCAAGAATTATATGTAACAAGAAATGACACTCAAAAAAATATTGAACACGCTTACTGAAATGTATTTAATACTTCCTACAAAAGCCTTTGTTGGTGATGACAGCTTCAAGACGCCTACTGTATGGAGAATCTAGTCGCATGCATTGCTCAGGAGTGATTTTGTCCCATTCTTCCACACAAACACCCTTCAAATCCTGAATGTTCTGTGGGCTCCTTCGATGAACTCAGAGCTTTAGTTCCTTCCATAGATTTTTAAATAGGATTCAGGTCAGATGATTGGCTTTATTTTCTTTCACTGAAACCAATTGAGTTTCCTTGGGTGTGTGTTTGGGATCATTATCTTGCTGATATACCCACCCTCGTTTCATCTTCATCATTCTAATAAATGGCAGCAGATTTTTTTCATCAAGAATGGCTTGGTATATTTGTCCATTCACCCCAATTATATGAAGCATGATAATGCCGTCTGCTGAAAATCAGCCCCACACCCTGATGTTCCCATCTCCAAACTTCACTGTTGGTATGGTGTTTTTGGGGTGACTTGCAGTTCCTTGGCTCTTGGAGAAGTCTTCTGATAATTATTTTCACTCCTCTGTCAGATATCTTGCAGGGAGCACCTGGACAGTTTATGGTGAAATGATGTTCTTTCCACTTCCAAATTATGTGCCCCAGCAGTGCTCACTGGAACCTTCAGTAGTTTAGAACTTCTTCAGTAAGCAATGCCATCTGTATGTTTTGCAACAATAAGGATGCAAAGGTCTTGAGAGAGCTCACCAGTTTTACCCATCATGAAATGTTTCTTGTGTGGCACCTTGGTAATGAGACAGTTGAACTGATATTAATTTGCATCTGTTGTAGAACGGCTTCCTAATTACAGATAGATCATGACTTTCCATGTTTTTGCACCTCTCTTTCTTCATGTGTTCAATACTTTTCCCTGTGTCATTTCTCATTATTACACATAATTTAATTTATGGTCATCTATGGTTTGATTTCTTTGCATGTGTGGATTGGATGGGTTGTTACTGACATCTGGGGAAAATTTCATGTCAATAGCATCTTTAGAAATATTTGTACTTAGAAAGTTGACATGTTTGATACTTATTTCACCCACTGTGTGTGTTTATTTTATTTTATTTATGCATTACTATTATTATTTTTTATTATTATCATAAGCAATATGAATATATTTTATTATTAATAATGTTTTATCATTATTATACTCAGTGCTTACAATTCCACAGTCCAGAATGTAGGAGGAACTGCAGCCTGAGCAGAACCTTCCCTATTCTCACTGCTCTCAATCCACATGCCTGAATATTCTGGTTTAAGGAGAATTTCATGTCAATAGCACCCCCGAAATATTTTCACTTAGAAAACTGGCGACGTGTTCAATACTTATTTCACCCACTGTATGTGAGTGTTTATTTATTTATTTATTACTATTATTATTCATTGTTATTATTATCTTGAGCAATATGAATATATTTTATTATTGATAATGTATTATTATTATACTGAGCGCTTACAATTCCACAGTCCAGACTGTAGGGGGAGCTGCAGTCTCCACAGAACCTTCCCTATTCTCACTGCCCTCATTACACGTGCCTGAATATTCTGGTTTAAGGAGAGTTACCTGTTGAGGCCTTGACAGTAGCCAATGTCCGGGTTCCTCCAGGAGAACGCCAGAAGCACGTTTCTGAGTTTCTGGATGCCCTCAGCTGAAGGAGAGGCGTAGTGCTTGTTATTGGGTAGTGTACGGAGCAGGTCCAGCTCTATCTGTTTGGATGCTGGGTTGGGCTTTTCCCTTGCCATACATAGCAGGTTCTCGTAATAGTCTGCAGGTTGAGTGTCACGGATCTTCTTTACATGGATGTTAACACACCAGCTCCAGACTTTAGAGCGATGCACATGTGGCACCCCACTGCGGATCAGTGACTTTAGCTCTGGAGAGCGAACCATCTCCCTGTTCATAGTCCCTGCCAGGTAGTTTTCCCACTTCACCCCAACAGACACCTCTTGGTCAGTAAGAGACAGAGACTTCAGTTCCAGAGCCCGGACCTTAGCTACCAGCCTCTCTTCTTCATCGTCCTCCTCTGGGACAGTTTTGAAGCCATACACATCGTACTCACTGAGGAGAAGGAGTAATAACACATTAAAAAACAGATTTCAATACTTATTCATGAAATACATTTCATTTCATAAAGTGCAACAAACACAAGATGATATCCACAATATACACATTGTTCTAAAAAAATAATAAGAAAAAGGATTTAATAGAAGAAAAAAGCTACCGCCACACAAATAACATATCGACATTCAAATATCACACATACTGAAATGTTTTAGATCCACCACTAACATTTTAAAAGATTTCTTTTGTAGTCGGTCACTAGTCACATTTTGTCTTATTGGCTACTAGAATGTCACACATATCATAGCTATATGAGAAGATAAAACAAGCCTCCACACCATATATGTTTTCACTGTGTTTCAACTATTCGATTACAGAAGAGGACTGACATGAAACTAAAACTGACACTCCCCTTTCACTTTTATCGACTGAACACAGCTTCCAGTTTTGATCACTTTCCAGGGAGAGCAACTATATCTGCATGTTCCAATCAATGTCTATATCAAGGAAACTGAACTGTATAGAGTAAATGGCTCTGGATGCTCTTCCTGATTTTTGTTTATGTAGCTTGTGGTTTCTTGTTTTAGTGGAGAAATTCTCTTGATGGGAACTGCTACTTCCTCATCTACTGCATTTGATAATTCAATGCCTCTTGAACTATTCAGAGATCTCTTGTGCTCTCAGTGGGCACTGCTGCTACATTGCTATTGCTTTTGATATTTTGCTGCTCCTTAAGGTATTCACAGATCTTCTGAAGACTGTTCAGCATAGTATGCAGATGGTGGAGAAAATATAGCTTTCAAGTGCATTAAAAAAAAAAGCTATTAAAAATGAGCACCTCTGCATTTTCTTAGTATAACATTTCAAATCATACGTAGCAGGGAAAGCTTATCAATGTAGGATTCAAATCTTACACTAATAAATGGATTAACCATACTGGAAATCAAAGTGTGATTTTAAAAAAATTTATTACGTAATGTGTTTAGAGCGATAAGATTTTGAATTCTAATTCTAACTGTTTACAAAACAGTAGTAACATTCCAGAGAAGACACTTTAAATTCCTAATTTGGCTTAGGGTTGTTTGTTAAAAACAGACATTTGTGTTACTCTGTGTGGGCAACTATTTATGACAAAGTATTATGTCTGAAGCTAGACATAAAAAAAAAATAGAGCTGTCGTACCTGACAGGATGGGGTTTTAAAATGGTGAGCTCCTGCTGATCTGAACTCTCCACTTCCAGGGCGTCTTCTAGCAGTCTGGAGATGACCTCTCGGGTTGGGCCCTGGTCAGATGAAGAACAAACTGGAGTCTTCACCTCCTGGAGCAGCACCAGGTATTTACTCTCCACCTGGCACAGCTTTGCCTCCAGGGCAGTGTACTGCTCAGACATTGTGAAAGTGGAGTATAAAGAAGAAAAACAAGACAGAAAAAGCCAGTAAATTATATACTCTTACTGTATACGTGTACACAGGCACAAATGCATGCACTGCAAAATGGGAAATGATACATCAGGACAGCACAAAGCTATATGTCAAACTCTGAAATATGCAAATGCAGTTAAGGTGCTTCCTGCACAAATTCAAGTTCCAGAAACACAACCACACATACACAAATTAATTTGTCTCTTAACTCTGTATTTGTGTTTATTTTTTCCTCTCTGTCTCTGCCAATGTCTCTGGCTCTCTCTCTTTCTCACCTTTGCTTCCAGGGTCTTCTCTCTAGCTTCAGAATTCCGCCGCAAGACTGTCAATTCCAAGATTTCCTTGTTGAGGAAATTATTTTGTGATTTGTAGCCCTGCAGGCTGTCCTGAAAAGTAAAATCACCCAAATTGTGATAAACAAGACACAGATACAAGAAGTAAAATACACCATCCTCACTTGCAGTCAACACAACACAATCACATTCATTGCATTTCACATCTCAACTCTTCCTGGAGAGCTCAAGAGAAAAATAAAACTCATGACCACAGCAATCATTAAGGGATGGTGATATGGCAAAAGAAATACATAATGATATTTGAAACAACTGATACAAACAATTATAATGCATAACCTAATATTTAGCTTTCCTGAGTTGTCTTTTCCAGGAGGTTTGATATGATGGAAAACACATTATGGAATTGTGACACCACAGGAAATATACATAACAATGTTTAAAATGCTTTAAAACCAGCTCCAGTGAATTTAATTAATCTGGATTAATTAAATTAGATTATTTAAAGAGATTTCATTCCTAGCCATTGTGTAGCACCTTTATTTGTCGATCTATTGCACATTTTTCATAAGTTCCAGATGTTTTCAAATGAGGCAGGAAAGTTGAATTCAGAAAAATAAATTGAGATTTCCAACAAAAATATAAAGGTCTTGTTACCCTCAGGTTGCTCAGCTCCTGTTGTTCTCTGGCTGTGGGGGAGTTGCACTCAGGTAGCTCAGCACTACCCTCTTGGCTTTCCTGGGACAGCTTCATAATGACCTCATCTTTGGCCTGAATGGTCTCCATCAGCATGTTTAACTGATCATTAATCTCTCCTACTTTAATCTTCAGACCTTTCAGTTCCTGCTGCAGGCTCTCCTTCTCAAGGGCCAGCCTCTCCATGTGACCACACAGGTCCTGAATCTGCCCTTCCCGCTCCACCAGTGCCGTGGTCATGTCCACTTCCCCAGGACCAGAGCTACCTGCTGGCCAGTGTTGACACTGGGAAGTGCGCAGAGTCTGCTGGAGAAGCCTGACTAGCTCCTAGCAAAGATGAAAACAAAACTTAATTACAGGTCAGTCTCTAAGAAATCCATGTGGGGTAAAACCAAACAGCAAGACCACATTAACTCAACTTAACTCACACCACATTAAATGACAGAAATAAAGAAACAGAAAGAGTAAGGCTCTTTCCAGACTTAATGATTAAGTTCATTCAGTTTTGGGATTCATGACCCCTGGAGTTAACCCTTTTTCTCAGGGGTAACTGTTTAAGACTGGATTAAACTATTGATTTGCAAAAACAAGCAATGTGATTGGAAGGGTCAAGGGACATGTTTTCCCTTGTTATTTGTGTGAGCTCAACCAATTGGTATATGAAATTGGTGACCGCTAGAACCTTCCAGAAGGAAAAATATAAATTCAATTTGGTATTAATATATAATAATAATATCCTTAATGTTTCTCAAAATATCAGCGCTGATCTAGAACCTGTTCTAGAAACGAAGTAAGGAATCTGATTCTAGGTCAGCACTTCTATCCTTAGTTAGAAGGTAGAAGCTTTGCTAATCTGGGCCCTGAACTCTTAATGAATATAAAATATACCTGTTACATATTCCAGTTATGATACTCTTTATACAGTGGCTGAGCTGATACAGTAACCATCCATCCAAATATGCTGTCAAACACTGTCCTAACTGAAGGAAAAAGAAAAGTCTGGTCTACCGTGTGAATGAAGAATTGGGAAGTTATGAAACACCAGCTTAAAGACACAAATAACAAAGAAAATATTTCACCTAGGTTACTTTCATTTAAAAAATCTTTTTGATGTTTGAATCCTGTTGTAAAAAAAGAGAATCAGATGATCCAAAAGACAGTACCAAACCACTATATTCTATATACAATATCAGACCGGATGCTATACATTTGTGTCTGTTTTTACATTCATGATGAAATGTCCCAAAGTGTATTCTTCTGTGATGTTCTTCTGGAATTTCACTCTTTTATGTATTAATTTATAAATTCAGTTTGATATTTCATGCATTTAATTAATCTTTTATTTAAACAAATTAGACAACCTCACAGCACACAGTACACACACAGCACATGCACTCATGACTTCATTTAAAGTTACAGTAAATTAATAACGCTCTAAATAGATTACTAAAAAATGAAATTATTAATACATAAAATAAATAAATATATTCTTGCCTAGTGGATCAAAATGCATTGGGTATTGTAATAATAACAGAATTAAATAACTGTTAATCAAGCTTGCTGAGAGTTAGATATGAGCTAGAGAGCTTTCTAGTGGTTATTTTAACTACAATATCCTGCATAAAAACACTCAGTGGGCCTAATTCATGAAATGAGAGCAGAACGAATTTACATGTAATTCATTCCTAAATCAATGGATTCATCAAAATGTTTGTAGTCTCAAAATGTTCGTAGGTACGAACAAAATTTACGCCTGCTCCTCAAAACGCGTAACATGTGGCAATGTCTGCAATACTCAAAAATGTCATCTGACATGACTGAACTTTAAATAAATGTTAATAAAAAATGTATTAAATGCACTAATTAATAATCAAACAATAAATAAATAAATATACAAACGAAATTTCACAAAACCATTACTTTTCTTAATATAGCCTGTTTTTCAGAGCAATTCCAAATAGCTAAAAGAGCAATTGTTTGCTGAATTATTTGTTACTCATGTGAATTATTTCAGTATAAAAGTTGTTAGGGTCTGTAACTTGTGTAAATGACTGATGTTGAGCTGCTGCTGGATTTAACAGACAGTTCTGCACAGAGAAATTTAACGTGATTGGAGACAATACAGGTTTGTGGTTTATTAGCTGAGAGTGATGACTCGCAGGTTAGTTTACCATCAATTACATTCTTTTGTGCCACATTTTAGAAACAACTTTGAGAAGGGAGTCCTTGTTGTTCCCAAACTTGTGTAGGAGCTGTTTGTGTTTGGCTGCTTGGACACTGCAGCGTTTAAAACATGATTTTTAAACCCACAATCATCCAAGCATCATCCCAGGAATATTAAGCCATGTTATATTTGGTGCATTGTAACTGGTGCAAGGGTGCGCGCGACAAACATGAGGCAAACACAAAGCCTCACATTTTGCCTGCATCCTATCGCTGTACCTCTGATAACTTGCTTCATAAAAGACTAATGCATTTGAAGGAGCTAATCAGGAAAAAATCTACAGGCATTTATCCCTCTATGAGAGACTATATAGACATTCAAATGGCCCAAACTTATAGAAAGAGCTTGTGTCAAGAATAAACGCCTTTTGCTTCTGTGCAGCCTCCCCCACCTTTGGCAGAATTGTGCAGGACAAACTGCATTAACCTGCAGTATTGTGCAAATGTCTTAGGCCCCTAAAATGAACATAATTTAAAACAAATATATCTTATAAAAAATTGTGGTGCTTGTATATAATTCTGTGTAATTATAAAAAAAAAAAAAAACATGAATACAGTGAAAGGATTTTCTTTTCTAAACATATGTGAGCGAGAACTTGTTTGAAGAACATAGTTCGTTTCCAGATGTTCTCCTTGATAGTATGGATTTGTTAAATCAACAGCAGGCTTGATTTAACATAATGAATTACTAACGGGGAAAAAATAAATATTGAATAGGAAAGAACCGATTTTGAATTTTTTGGGCTGATACCATAACCGCTCCTTGGAGTAGCCTATACCAATATTAATAACTGATCTTTTTATCTTTTTGTAATTAAAGCAAATTCACTTTGTATTAAAGCAAAACAAATTCTTTTTATCACGGATTGTCAAAGGACATGCCTAGGAGAGAGCAGCATAAAGCAGCTCAGAGCAAGTGAGGGAGAGAGAGTGTTTGAGTGAATGTTTGTAATCGTTTATCATCTTGCTTCAATAATAAATTCATGCGCTGAATAACTCTATCTATTTTCATGTGTTTTATACAAGAAAGGTTTCTGCACTGTGGTGGTTGAGAGTATATTTCTGTCGTTTAACCTGCTCTGTGTGTGTGTGTGTGTGTGTGTGTGTGTGTTTACACCGTGTTGCTGATATTTTAAATTAGTTTTCACCACAGAAATTTAATCCTAGAAACTGTTCTCTACAGAAACTGAAAACTGTTCACACGGCAGACATCAGTTGTGTATTTACAGGCATCAGTGAATATCCGCAAGCACAAAAACAGTGCCAATTTATCGGTTGCAATATCGGCTAAAATTCCAATATCAGACTGATAACAATAACTAAAAAATATCCACATATCAGCAAATAATATATCGGCCGCCAATATATTGTGCATCACTAGTATTAGATAATAACCTCAATTAATAGTGGACTGAAATGAGGAGAAATGTGGAAAGGGTTAAACCAACACATTCACACAACGATTATCACACTTACTGGAATAATGGGATTTGTTTCCAATTCTAATATTAGGGATTTATTGAGCAAATAAACTCTTACCACTCAGATAAATAGCTTCTTAAATGTTATTTTCTCAGGTGCCAAAAACGTTTGCACAGTTATGTAACTCAAACAGCATAATCCGTCTAAACAATCTGTTTTTTATGCAGCCTTAATGAATCTGGCAGAAAGTTTTCAGGAATGCTTGTGTTTTTTACGAAGGTTTCATGAATGAGGCCCATTGTCAGTACACAAACAGAAAAATTAATAAATCTATGATACCCAACCTGTGGCTCTCTAGGCACCTGATAAACATCTCTGCTGAAACCTCAACACAAAAAAGAACATGAAAATGAATAAATCATCACACATTAAAAGCTAGAAACTACTCAGTCAAACACTACCACACACAAACTAAGCACACGTTGGACGGTTAATTCTAACAACACTGGTAACAACACATGTAAAAAAAATTCTCTAACACACACACACACACACACGTTTTTTCTAACAGGAATTCCCCAACTTAGTGAAGTAGTGAAACAAATGGGGAACTGTCAGCAAAAGACTCAGAGCAGATATGTTTAACAGCTCATCAGTGTTTCTTTAGCCCAACGGTAATCTTGGCATGGGTGATGTGACCCTGACAGTCTACTAAAATAAGACATGTATTGAACACTTAATCTGTAGGAACAGTTCACAGGACTTTGAGATTAAAGCAGAAAGCCACAATGCAATGTTCTAGTTTTCAGCAGACAATCCAGGTCCAGACTGGTACATCAGTATTTGTCCTGAGTGTGTTGACGAAAATTCAGCCAGATATATTCAAGTTCTCTTACTTAAAATGATACCCAAAGCATTATTATACATTTCCAGAAAGAAAGAAAAGTTACTAATTTCATTAACAACACTGAAATTCAGTCTTGTGTTGTGACAATAATAAAGCTATCAGCCTGCACTTCTCAATCCTGTACAACGGCATGGTCTGCATCAATGTACACCTTCTCAGAGAAGGTGTCAGTGTACTGAATGACTAGATTATTAATTTTAAATAGCATCAGACTTACTATGTATTTAACTATAAAACTGCGTTTGTATTATAGGACTTCATCAGAAATCAGTTTAAAGATCACAATTGTTTAAATAATAAAAACAAAATATTTCTTAGTAAATAATATGTTACCCTTTTCAATGTCACTAATAAAACTAAGGCAGGTTTTATTGCTTTGTCCTTAAGAAAATTAAAGTATTTTAGATTATTTTAAGGTGGGATCATTACCCAATGTCCCTTCACCCTCACTCTGTACCTTCTGGCTTGCGAGCTCCTCCTGGAGACGGCTCCGTTCCTCTTGAATACTGTGCAGTTCCTCCTGCTGGCTCTGTAAACGCAGCTGTAGCTCCAAGGTTTTGCTGCCGTTACACTCCACCGGTGATGTTTCAGCGCTACGACTTGACTTTCCCGAGCTCATGTGGAATGTCCGCCTGATTCGGGAGGGGTTCCGGAAATCAAATGTAAAAGCAGAACCCAGAGAGTCTGTGGCAGGAGACAAGACACTAGGATTAAGAATCTTCTTTGGCTAAACATTTTAATTACAGTTCAATTTGGAAGACTTTACATAAAAATCACATTAACACAGGGCGTAAGGCAAGAGAAAACTTTAGATCCATGAACTTACACTATGAACACATATTGCCCTTTTAAAATATACAAAGTGTTACATATATATATAGCAGTTTTGTATATATATATATATATATATATATATATATATATATGTATATGTATGTATGTATGTATGTATATATATATATATATATATATACATACATACATACATACATATACATATATATATATATGTATGTATGTATGTATATATATATATATATATATATATATATATATATATATATATATATATATATATATATATATATATTTGTATATATATATATGTGTGTGTGTGTGTGTGTGTGTGTGTGTGAATATATATAAACACACACACACACACACAGTACTGCGCAGTTATTTATAAAAAAAAACTGCCTAGAGCAGTAACTGTCCTAGAATTCAGTTTTAGAATTTGGTTGCATTTTTATAAACTCACAATCAGGTAATTCCTAATACATTCAGTTAAGTTGATGCCTGGGTGGGTTTTGGGCTGGCTATTTCATTGTTTTTAGGACATCCACAGCTTCTTTGCAAATTCAGACAACACTGCTGACAGCCTTGGTTGTCTACCAGGTCTTGCATTGTTCTTAGGATTCTTGCTTTACCTATATTTAATATATAGTCATTTTAAGTCCTGTTTTTACTTTTCTTAAACTTCACCATTCCTTAAGTTTTAACACAAGAAACAGAAGTTTAACAAAAGAAAGCAACTGCATAAAAACCTGAAACATACAAGCATTGCTAGATATCCCCAATCAAAGAAAAAGAACAAGCAATGGTATATGTTCTATATACGACTGAATATGTTTTTTTTCCTCACGTCTGTGAAGGTGTGATGGACTTTCACGGCGTGGACTCTCTGCTGGAGGCTTGTGCTCTGGTGTGTCTTTGGTCGGCGGTTCAACCAACTCCCACTCCTCATTGCTGGCTGTGTAAAACACACTGCGTCTGCTCTCTCCACCTCGACTGGGACGCAAGTGGGACATGCTATTTCTGATGAAGGGATGTACAAAAGAACACTGAGAGAAACAGTCTAAGAAACAGAAAGAGCAAAAATGTGCTGTGGTTAAAGAAGCTTAGGGTGACAATTGCTGACACATAGAAGCATAGAGGGTGTAAATATGGGTGTGAATAAACAAAGGCTTTTTGAAGCACTGACCAAGTTAATATAGTATAGCTGATAAAAAAAAATCCGTAACTGAGGTACTGGCATTAGTCAGACTTTAGCTACATTAGCATGCAATTTGATTCATGATTGAATTTGTTTCACCCATTTCCAAATACTTGCATTCTGCCTGTCTCAACGTAAAATACAATGCAATGATATGTCTTTTTGCAAAATATATGCCCTGTCTGAATATTGCCAGCAACACTTTCCAACATCTGATTAGAAAAATAATTGGACAGCATTTAAAATCCACAGTATGTGACTGTTTACTGTTTTGTAGTACTGTAACAACATCTATACATCTATAATGTGCAAGACTACCATGAATTAGACATGTTGCAGGCTATAAAATTAGTTCTCAATTTTGTCTTACAAAAACCTATACCACATTTGTTGAATGTTGGAAGATAGTTAACAAGAGCAAAGAGAAACTAGGCAAGCCTAGTTTAGCTTTATCACCATTAACCATATAGCCATTTTCACAGAGGTTTTTCTGACATTTCAAAAAAAGGAAATGCCCAAAATGCATACCCTTGTCATTGGAAGGTCTGGAGAAGCTTTGGTGCTTCATATCAATGTTATTGTTTACAATAACAACAAATAAACTATAAAAATAGTTTATCTTTTCAGTTGCTGACAGTGTGTGTATGATCATGGTAAGTCTGTTATTTTCTGTTCATTCAAAGCTACAAACCCGAAGCACCGTGTTGAGATGACAACACAGCAACTCGTTTACCAGAAAGCAACAGAATCACATTTTAACATTTAAGTTTTTGAACATTTCTAAAACCAAGAACCTTAACATTTTATCAACCAAGTAATCTACACTCGATAAAGGAACAGGGTATCACTGGAACTACTTATTTATTACTGACTTACATTTCTATAAGGGTCCGACTGATAAAAAGCTGCTGTAATTAATTCACAGTCTCGTTCATTTTGGGGAACACCTCGCTCTGGTGTTCTGGCTTTAATTATCCAGAGATTTTGTGTAAAATTAAACAAAAAGCTGTGCAGATGTAATTTACTCTTCAGAAAGTCAGTAACAGTGAGATGTGCCCGTGTATTTGTGTCGTTAAAGGGACAGGCGAGATGACTTTATGTTTGTTAAATATATAATAGAAAACAAAAGGCTGGGTCACAGATACATTCTCCAAACATAAAGAAGAGTGTCCAAATGTCAATATATATTACTGTGAAAACCCATGCCTATATTACAAAGTTTGTGGTGTATGGACAGAGGTACTGGTGAAGAATGAGGCAGAATACTCATTCTCATCAAAGAATGTAGTTTGCTGACTAAATTTGGAACCATTTGCATTTCCACTTACATAAACTGGTTGGCAAACCAGAAAAGTTTGTTCCCAACGGGAACCAAAGAAGAGTAGGTTTTTAAGCGTGAACGTCGAGGTTCCGTAACTCAAGAAAAAGCCCAGACGCTGAAATACATTGTTATCGGGCAGTGGAGCTAGACTTGGTAATTTACAATGTTTCATATAAATAAATAACACTAAATAAAACAGGTACATGCTCTGCTTATGTGCGTTTCTGGTGCTGTTAGGCCCGATACCATGCGGGTTGGTCAGAGCCATGGTTTTGTTTCACAAGCTATGTTCACAAGCTCAGCAGGACACCTCTGAACTCAGCAACATTTACACGTATTATATCTCACTCTGGTCTGACTCCACGGTAAACAAAGAATAAACATCTGCGATGCACCCTGCTGATGATGTATTCCTGGTTCCCCTCAACGTGTAGAAATGCGGCCCGGTTCACTGGAAAGAACCAAGGTTCCAAAAATCAGGAACGGAACCAGTTCAAGAAGATTTTTTGGTGGAAAAGTGATAGATGTAGGATCCAAAATATCTGACAGAGCAGATGTGCTTTTCGACACAAGCTTGTGGCAGACACTCCCAAGCTGTTAGAAAATGATCCAAAGCAACCAAAAACTTCAGGTTCACTCTCCTCTAAGTTACCCTCTGCCCTGTGTTGCCAGATGTGGGGGAGTCAAGAGACACTGACACCAGGGTAGTGATTCAAGAGACTTCCCCAGATCCAGTAAACAATATTCCACAACAACATGTCCCAGCATGTTAGTTGCTTATCTTGAGTCATGAAGAAAGAGCCTGAGAGCATTCCTGATAGGGAAGAGAAAACTGAGGCAGGCAGTTCTATTCAAGACGTTGAGACATTTATGAAAAAACACTTTCCTGAAATCAACACTACTTTTAACAACAGGCATCTCTTTTGTCCAAGAAAGAGCAGGTTTTTCAAGAAGCTCCTGGGGTCAGGGTGAGTGCCTGGTGTCTGTTGCAGAGAAGACTAAGTTTGTCTCAATAAAGATTATTATATACAGCTTCAGGATGTTACAGTCTTTCTCTTTTTTAAAAAGTGTTTATTATCTGCTCCAGTTTGTAATTAAATACTTTAATAACATGCTAAGCACAGAGATAATAACAAAAAAATGACTCTTCTCAGAATGGAAAGGTGGACATATGGTCAGGAGGAAGTTCATGCTCTAATAACATCTGAACTAATATGATGTTGCTATGTTTAACATATTCTCAGGCTGATGTGTGGTAGTGAATGTCGACCCACCCACCCACAAGCAGATGTTACATCTGCATGTGCAACCAGTTCTGCTTTTGACATGCTCAACGTTGTTTTGACTGTTTTATTTAACACTATAACAAGTTTGTGCACTAGAGTTTTCACATTCTTAAAGCTAATGTCAAATACTGCTTTGAATTTATGTAAACAGCAGTTGTGGTTCTCTGACTTTTGGCTTTTGACTCTCTTAATTATTACTGTATCATCCAAACTCGTGTCCAAAGCTGAACTGACAAAGTACAGGAAATATGGGCAACGGTGACGACAGTGAAGTCAAAGATTAGTTACAACATATAACACACACTTATCAACACACAGTAAATTACACAATAGTAGCATACACCAGAAAACATAACACATAATGCATTTGTAAGCATGATTTTTACTATAACAGAAATAATGGCAATTCCAAATACTACAATTTCTGGAATAAAAGGCAATCCATAGGCACTTACCTCAGCTCAGTGCTCCACTGTTTAAGAGAAAAGTTGAGGGTCGCAGAGTTTCTCGCAGTCTGGAGTCCAACCAAGCCGTTAGCATCTGCATCCACTGTAAAATCACTGCGGACACTCTCCATGCTTTCATTGGGCTGCTCAAGCAGTGCTGAGTCTGAACAGTAACACAAAGGGTGAACAGTTACAGACTGACACACAAGGCTGTTCACCAGCTACAGACCAGAGCCTGTATAACCAGAGATCAAAAGAGCAGTCCTTGTGACTTGTCCTGCTCTTAGTCATTCACAGTGTTGCAAAAACAAACCAATCCTTGCACCAGTTTAATGCACACAGTTTACGTAAACATTGGTAAAAAGTAACTGGAGACACATCAGACAATTCAACACACCCAAAGGAAAGAAACTTGATGATATTTACATAACAGAGACTTTCAACCTGGCTGAGTTAACAACAGCCAGATGTAATATTAACAAGGAAGTAGAAAATGTGAGTGTGTTCACTGCAACTTCATCATATAACTATGATGTACATTTCAGTCCAACTATTATGACAGTGATTTAAATTGCACTTATTTTTGTATAAATTAAACCAAAAAATGTGCAAAAAAAGAAGTCTACTGCATTTTTTTAAGCTGACAGTAAAAGGGCCTTGGATTTGCTTTGTTGATTCACAAGCCCTATGTTATAACATTAAACTTAACAAAAAAAATATGGTTAAAATTACAGGCTGTATTTATAGCGACTCTTTTTCAAATTTCAACATACAATAAGAGTGTACACGGTGGCGCAGCAGGAAGTGTCGCAGTCACACAGTTCCAGGGACCTGGAGGTGAAGGTTCAAGTCCTGATCCGGGTGACTGTCTGTGAGGAGTTTGGTGTGTTCTCTGCGTGGGTTTCCTCCGAGTGCTCCGGTTTCCTCAAACGGTCGAAAAACACACGTTGGTAGGTGGACTGGCTACTCATAAAAGTGTCCATAGGTATGAGTGTGTGTCGTCCTGTGAAGAACTGGCGCCCCCTCCAGGGTGTGTTCCTGCCTTGTGCCCAGTGATTCCGGGTGGGCTTGGAAGTCACCGCCACCCTGAACTGGACAAGCCACAGTGTCACATGTCCCAGGAATATGTCATAAAAGGCATTACCACCCAGAGTGGCCAACACAGTGGTAGCCTATCAGAGCTTAAAGACCATGACATGCCGCACCTGGCTAGAATTGCCCATGCCACCACACGTGACTCTGGCAGAAATCATATACACATTCAACACAAGGCTCCCAAATATCCAGACAATTTACAAAAAGCATCATAATTCTGTTCTACAGATCCAACGTATTCTTCTAATTTTCTAAAATTTTCATTTTAAATTACTGTTCCAAATGTTTACATTTAGAGAGAGAAAGACCCAGAGACTGAGTGTGACTGTAGGAGAGACAGACCATGGATGAGAATTTTAAGAGCAAAGGTGGCGAGAGCAAGAAAACAATTTAACATAATTAACTTATGCTTAACATTTGAGAGATTAAGACATGTAAATATGTTAAATAATATCCCACTTTACATGAGAACAGATGTATTCTGATCTCTGACTCACTCCAAATACTGAGGAAAAACACTTCTGACACAGTAGATAGTTCAGTTTAAGCAGCTGCCTGAGAAAATGCCACATGCTGCAAGAGCATTCACAAAGCAGTGGAAAACACTCCTTAGAAACAAAGGGAGGGCTGAGGCAATTCCAGAGCACTTTGTCATGGACTGCAAGTTTGTCTGTGATAAGTTGTATCTGTAAATCTCAGCCCTTACCTGCAAATTTGGCTACAAGGCCAGTGTGAGGGTGGAACTGATTGGGGGAGCACCAGCTGTCTCTGTTTCCACAGCCTCGTGTGTTACTAAACTCCCATCTCTTCTGCTGAAGCTGCTGAAGCCAGTACTGCATCGCTTGCTTGTTGGGTGCCTGTGAAAAATATTATGAACCTTAAAGGGTATCCCCCACCACTGGAATTAGTGGGTTGTGCACACAGTAATTTCAAATTATTTCTAACCTCATCAATGCTTCTTTTACTTATCAAGTAACTGTGGAAGACCCGTTTATGTTGTGTGATTGTTTACCCAAATAATTATTTTCTACTGGCAATCAAAGATGCCAAATCAACCATAACCAATAACTGTACCTCATCCACTCTGATATGAGTCAACAATATAAAAAACAATATTGCACACTCTTAAAAAAAAATTCAACACAATGATTTTTACTCTTAGTCCCACTGCTGCAGCAATAGCACTAGGAGACTGTGTCGTTTGAACTATTTATAACCAGTTTCATTATGAATTTTAATGGAAACACTGTTATTCAGAGATAAAAACTTGGATCTGCAACTTTTATGTAGTGCATAAATTATTGAGCATTCTCAGAGATTCATCTTTTTGCTTGTTTCAACTCAAAGATGCTATTATTCTGTTTTCTTCTGCAAAACATTTTAAACCTTGGACGTTGTGAGACGTTATTCATAAAAAAACAGAACAACTACAAACGGAAAATAAAAATGTGTGAGATAATTTAAACACTGTCATTATCAAGCACAGCTGGCATGAACCAGTCCTTTACCTGTCTATTTTAGAGGAACACAGAGAGGTGAGTGCGATTGTGCTTTTGAGAACGATCATGCGGGTTTCAGTCTCAGTTCCAGTTTGGGTAGTGTCTAACCCGTTAGCCTGACACCAGCAAGACACCTGATGTGTTTCAGCACATGATCTGCTCAATGTGCAAGAGAGCAAAGCTGAAATGTGTTTGAAAAACAATGTAAAGGTGTAAAAACATTGAGTTTGAGTATAAACACCTGAGTTGATACTATAACAGTTTTAGTTCAAGAGCAATGGGATTAAGGCCTTGCATCCAATAAGATTTTAAACCCAGGTCATCAAATCTCTACAAATCAAGAATACATGATAAAAACAAGATTATGAGTAGTACGCATAGACATGGTTCTTTGTATTTCAGTAGATAAGCTGAACAGAAGTGGCAAAACAGTGATGAATTGTACATACAACATTTGGTAAAGGTGTTGCCCATAACTTGGCCATGTGTGAAATTTAATGAAGCATTGAACCAATGGAGTGCTCTGTGTGTGGACCCAAGACTGCCACTTATGTGCCTAACAGATACAGTATTAACTACTCCAATGTGAGGTTTGGCCAATGACCAAATATGCAATGGACCAGTATAGAAACTATTGGTCAAGCCTTCAAATGGGTCAAGAATATCAAATATGTACTTTGCACACATTTTCCAATGCCAAATCGAAGCAGATACATCTGTAATTTGTAAAACAAAGAAATTGTGGTCTTAACACCAGCATTAAATGGCTATAACGCACAACAGTTATACTGAATCGATTCCTTTATCCAATTGCCTAATACCTGCTATGTGTCCTCAATTAATTTGATATGATATATAAATATGGGCAATTACAAAACTGGTCTATAGTTCTTGTATGCAGTAGCTTAATGTGAAGATAATACTGAGCTTATGTCTTAAAAAGCTTTTAGAATGTGATCTAATATCTGACCAAAGCTTTATTTTTAACAGCCGTACATTCTCGAATTAATATATAAATCTAAGGGGCGCATTTTAATTTTATGCTTGAAAAGATTGAAGGCACTTCACTTTTCTGTCAGATGTGGCTGCAAGGCACCAGATTCCCCTACATTCTAAGCTCAATACCAACTGGATTCATTGTCCAAAAAAGATAAAATCACAAACGAGAACTAACTAGCACCCAATAAACTCCAGACTTCCAGCATGACTGATATAAAAGCAAGACGATTTAGAGCAATTTTAACAACTAATGAAATGAATGTATGAATTCATAATGCGTTAACTCTGTTGTGTAGACAGTGGGACAATAAGAATGCACAAGTCCAGTACTACTACTTTAACATCTTTGTTTTATAGAGGTACAAACTCCGTATCCCTTTTCAGAAGTAACCTGCTGACTCTGTGACTAAGAGATTCCTTCAAGAGTGCCAAGTATAATGCGATTAATTATAAAGTCTCTCTTAGGGCTATGCATGCATTTGAGGTCATCAAGTAAAGTTTGCAAAACTTTCTTACATTAACACAACTACAGTGTGCATTCCCAAAATGTATAATAACATTATAAATGTCTATCTCACATTAAGACCAAACTCTAAAACTAGACGTTATATTGTATGGTCTTTATGGAAAAAAAGCAATGTAGTCCAAAAAGGGAGACGGCCCAGAGCAAAATCACAGACAACACTTCATGAAAATCTTGGGGCCAGTGTCATTTTCTGGTTGCTTTTCTGGGTGAAAATATGTGTACATGTGTACATTGTAATGCACCTTACTCATTTGTTGAATTTACCATATTAGGAAAAATATGTGCAACGATTTTGTATTATCAATTAGATATGAATTTGCTGCCTGTGTTACCAGAATATGTGCTGACCTATTTTTTTAACCTAATAAACCCTAGGTGTTGAAACTTTTGCATTTGAACATATATCAGTCTCAATGCAAGAAGCTGCATAGGAGCCAGCTGTGTCCAGCTGCTGGACAAAGCCACAGTCATGCATTCAATCAGTACAACAGGAGGCATGTGAGAGACATGTCTCAGGCTACTGCCCCTCTGCTTCATCCATCTCCTGCGTTTACCTTGAGCAGGAACTCTTTCCCCGCGGTGCGGATCTCGAACTGCCCCTCCTCGCCCTCCACATCGTAGGTGAAACACGCGTCCGATATGTCAATATGCCCCAGGGGCAGGGCGTCCTGAGGGGTCTTGAAATAATACAAGTAGCACTTTCTCGGGTCGTAGACGAACCAGCGGGTCTTGAACCCCTTCAGAGGCCCTTTGCCCACCAATTTGTTGAGGTATCCGCATAGTTTGGGACTCTGTTCCCGGATGCCCTCACAATCCGCCACGTCCACGGACCTGGCCGCGGATAAGCGGGAGCTCCGGGGTGGAGAAGAAATGGTGTCATCCTCGTCCTGCATCTTTCTCACAAACTTTTGCTTTAGCGGATACACATTTCTATTTCCATCCACATGACTGCGCCTTAATTCTCGTGGCGCCGCAGAGGATCACGGGATATGTAGTGCGGAAATAATACCGTTATGGCTGTCCGCTCTATGTTTGTACAAAACCATGAAACAATATTTAGTATGGTACGTGGTTCTTGCCTTGCACAAGCATGAACTCAGCCCACACAACAGCACAGGGTCCTACAACCCATTCTGTTCCCATCACTGTACTCATTCACGCGTGGTGAGATGAGATAATGGATTGTCATTTGTAATAATTACACCATAAATGTATAGTGATTTGTATCAATGACCGTGTTTAAAATTCCAGTGGAAATATGTGTTTGAGTAGAGTTTTTTTCTATAAAAGTTGGGGTGGGGTGTAGAACATGTTTGGAAAATCACATGTCGTGTTACCCAGGCTGCCCCACGTGCCAGATTTAAGGTAAAAGAAAAAAAATGACAATGATTTATTCAACAATGATGAAATAAATATTTGATATTAATCAGTATAAATTTAGCTGGCTTATCACCAAAAATAATACCATTACAGGAGAATAACCACCTTTAATGAATTACAGGAGAATAACCACCTTTAATGGATGTCAATGGAAAAAGAGTTTATTCCAGGTAATCTTTAAGAATTTCTATTATTCCATTCATCGTGAAATTTTACAAAAATGTGAAGAACATTCAAATTGTGCATTAAACTTAAAGATGTACAAAAAGTTTTTTGTAGCTTTTTTATATGTAAATGTGTCAGCATGTTGTTAGGTAGTGTTTATTGCATAGCACAAAACATATGATTATTATTGTTACTATTGTTATTATTGTTATTATTTGAGGCATTTGAGTTCTGGGCAGCAGGCTCTGTGCAAGGGAGGGGGCGGCACAGTGGCGCAGCAGGTGGTGTCACACAGCTCCAGGGACCTGGAGGTTGTTGGTTCGATTCCCGCTCCGGGTGTCTGTCTGTGAGGAGTTGGTGTGTTCTCCCCGTGTCCGCGCGGATTTCCTCCGGGTGCCCCGGTTTCGTCCCACAGTCTTAAAAAAAAGGATAAAAGGTAGGTGGATTGGCGACTCAAAAGTGTCTGTGTTGTCCTGTGAAGGACTGGCGCCCCCTCCAGGGTGTATACCCGCCTTGCGCCCAATGATTCCAGGTAGGCTCTGGACCCACCCCGACCCTGGATAAGCGGTTACAGATAATGAATGAATGAGGTCTGGGCATGTGTATTAGGCCTGCCTTAATTTACTCTTGTCCAAAACTAAAGAGAAAATGCTCCAAACTAAAGAGAAAATGTAGACAAGTGGACGTGTTAATGCAATATTTTGTTACGTCTTTAATTTAATAAAATAGCTTAGGTTTGATATTTTAGATGCATGGAATGTGGATCTGTGATGGACGTCGCTGTCTTTTAAACAATTATCACCCTTAGAGGGAGCTATGGAACCACAGAATGTCTGCATATTCTGCATTGGCCAAGATCACAGAAATGGTGGCAGATAATGGTTTAAGTACATTGCTGCGCATTCGTTTTTTTATTTTTTTACATTTTGTGAGTGGTACAGCTTAGACACACATATATATATAAATGTATGGAAGTAAGAAAACATTTCAGCAGAAAGTGTACTCATATTACATAAAATCGATCAGTAATGATTATTTTTTTGTGTGTAGGAGGATGGGTATATGCACAACAGTAAAAACTGGAAAAAATGTTTTAAATTAAATGTGTAAAATAAAAACCTAGATCATTTTTGGATGGTCATTCAGGCATGACATGGCTTAAGTAAAAATACCTAACAAAAAAGCTGATTAGTCACTAATTAATGTTTATCTAAATGTAACTCACTCAGTGAAGTAAATATTTAGGACCAATTTTTAAAATTTCTTTATTACACACAAAATCTAAAACATTTCCAAAATAAGTATTATTTGTATCATAATTGGACCCCAAATCTTCATTATCCCTATAAAAATCAAGATTCCTAAGTCTTTCATAGCACCAAAAACACCACTGTTAAACATCCTAAGAAATAACTTGATAATTTAGGATACAGTTAACTGGTCAGTCACATTTGCAACATTAAAGTCACAGCTGCAACATTGCCACCTACATTTACATTTGCAAATGCCTTCTTTATAATTTTAGATCTCCCTGTAAATGCAGATTATGTTCATATTCATCTCGCTTTTCCAGAGTCTCTAGGGAGAGTCGGGTACCTTTCACTATTTAACATGGCACCAAACCTTGAAGATGTGTCAGTCTGTTCTTCCAGTACAGCAAAGAAGTCTGAAAAATAAATATATTAATGCAAAACACATTAAAGTTTGTAAAATAACTCTCTCAGTACTGTTTTGACACTGTATACATTCCAAAAAATTTATATCAGAAACCCCTTTTTAACTCCACTTTTCTGGTGTACAGCTAGAGACTATAGCTCATCTGTTGATGTGTGATGATTTGTGATCGCCAGAATCTGATCACAAAACTGCAACTGTCCAGATGTTCTTGATTGGAGGAACACTCTCAACCCAGCAGTTACACTAATATATGTAAAAACCTCAATAACACCACTGTGACTGATACATTTCTTTCAGTACCATAAACACTACTGTGAACATCACCACAAACACCACCTTCAACATAACCACGAAAACCATTCTGAACACTACTACGAAACATTTTTCTTGAACATCAACATCATCACCACCATTGTCAACACCATCGTAAACACCACTGTCAAAACCACCTCAAACACTGTCTTGTAAGTGTCACTGCTGTAATGAGAATGGAGAACCTAAGGTGGGTTCCACTGTTGGAAGGGGTCGAGTGATGAATTGTGCAGCAACAAATGAGCTACAGTGAGTAACTGGAACTCTACAAAATACCAACAAAGTAGCTACAAGCTATATATACCTGTTGTAATGACAACACCACGGATCTACTGGAGGATAAACGGATCCGGATCGGAGTCGCCTGCTATGTGGGGCACTCCAAAAATAAAATAAATAAATAAAAATAAACCAGATTAAAAAAACTGTAATTAAAAGGAGTGATAAGAATTGTCTGTTTCTTTGATGAATACAAATTATGGTATGCCATATGTTTCAATCATACACATTACAGGATTACACATTCGCTGATAGTCCCCTTTTTGTAAGGACACTTTACAAGTTTGCTTGTTATTATAATGAATATTTTGTGCCTCTGTTTGTTATTCGTTATGTTTTATCAGTAGACTGATTGAATAGCTTTGATAGAATAGATAGTATATAAATTTAGCAAAAGAAAGTAGCTTTGTCGCAGGTGAGCTGTTAAACGGTGTGTTTCCAGTCTGCCTTATGCTTTAACGTCTGACTCTGTTTGCCATAACTTTGCTGCAGCTGTTAATTTGAGAAGTGAGACGGTTAGGAGGGAAACACTTTGGTTTCCTGTACCAAAGCAGTCTCTGTATGAAACTAATGAAAGTGATGCCTGTTTGATTTTACTGGATGCTGTTGAAATAATACCTTTTATGAAAAAAAAAAATATATCAGTAAAATCTGCATCATATTTTTTCTCAGCATGACAAGTTTTGCAGGCAGCTTAAATTGATGAATCAATATGGAAATAAGCAAATTTTAAACATAGCTTTTTTTTTACAATATAATAATGTATAATATATTTATTTATAATGTTATGATATTCAGTGAATTATATATATATATATATATATATATATATATATATATATATATATATATATATATATATATATATATATATATATATATATATATAATTTCAAATGTTAATACAGAATCATTAACATCTAATGGTTTTAAGAATAATTTTCTCCCCCGCTGGGTCACTGACACAAAAAAACAAAAACATCACCATGACATTCTCTCTTGTCTCTTAAAATGTGCGACCTTTCAAAAATGTCAAGCTGTTCAGATCTCCCCCTACGGCAGACGTATCTCATATTCTAGACATGGAGCAGTTAACACTTCCTGTCTATCACTAATCTTTGGTGTCCACAAAGAATGGAAATTAATCAGTGCTGACTTCATTTGTAGTCATTTTATGACACTCACTGTATTTACACCGATTTATAATTACATTAAAAGAATGCTTCAAATTTCTATTCCATTCCTTTTGAAAATAAGAAAAACACCTCTGTTATGCCACAGACTGTCCTGTCATAATGAGCAAGAGTACAGTTTTTGGTTTGCACTTGGGTAAAACATGACTGACACACATTTCTTAACATAATCCCCACACGTTGACAACACTTATGCAGTCCATTCCTCCACAGAAAAAGTCGAGACGTAAACAACCTGAGTCTTCATAGATTAGTCATACACACACCTTCATTACTTCACAGATTGATCATGTGACAAGCCACTGATTTTGTCCATTGAGAATGGCAGGTGTTAGCAATGGTTAACTAGTGACTCATCAAAGAAATAAACAATAACAAAATCCCCAGTAGCCCTTAAACCCAGTAGTTTGAAATAAAACCTACTGTAATCCCACAGTGGTGGTCTGAGTTGTGGAATGAAGGCTGGTGTGTCAGTGCTGAAAGGCCTCGGGGTAAAACCTGTGACACATTAACTCTGATGAGGATGTTTTCCTACTCACAGTGAGGAAAAGTCAGGCCACCACACAGTAGTAGAAACCCAGGCTAACCATGATGTGTGACCTCTATTTTACTGTACGCAAACTGATATTCTAAAGGTGAGTTCCAAGCTGGAATTATAACTGTGGAATTCACTTAGAGGAAAGTATTTCAGTGCAAAAGACAAAACATTGAATAAACCCTTTAAAATATCAAGCTTATTACATTTAAATGTGCATTATTTCATTACAAAATACAATGAAACTGGTTGGTATTATTTCTAAATTAGAATCTGCTGCTGGGTCCTGGTCATTTAAATGGGTGATTTACATTAGCTGTTGTTAATAACCTTTTCTGTCTTTGACAAGTATGATTAAGAGCTGCATTGTTGCATTGTTAATAAAAAATAAAAAATAAAAAAAAAATCAAGTTTCCTTGAACAAAACAACAGTCCTTAATATTGTGTGACATGTTTAACATAAAACAGCAGAAATACTTTAACAACTCCATTTTTAATATGGTTGTTTTCTGTTGTTGCTGTAGCGGTTTTCCAGCCAGAAGGGTTTCAAGGACTTCTAATTTAGGCTTAAAGAATGAAGTACTATGACTGTAAATTGCAGATCATTTCTCTTGCACTCAATTTGCCTTCCAGCAGCTTCATCACTGCTTGCAACAGTCGCACCGTGATTGCGCACACAGAGACCACATTTCTTTCCTCTGCCTGCTTGGTTCCATTTCTCTTCAGGAAATTCTAAGATGGTGAAAACCCTCAGATGTGTGTGTGTCAGTGTCTGTGTTTGTGTGTGTGTGGTATGTGCTTTTTTTCCCTCTCAGCTTACAGTCACATATACTCAGACATGAGCTGTTCACTTTACCTATTGCTCAACACGTTTAATTTTCCAGGCCCCATGGAACAGTATGTAATGTAAATGTCAGCAATGTATATCAGTCCTGTAAGTGTATGTACACCCTCAGAACGCCTTTTCTTTCCTCTGAAGCAGCTGAAGAGACCATCTGCCTTTAGCAATATGAGACTCAAATCATACCACATGCAACAACGCTCAACAACAGGTATGTCTCTATTGGTTCATACAGTTGCTTTCAAGATTTTTGAAATATTTGAATTTGAAAATGCATACATAAATACATATATATAATATGAATATATTAATTTATGATAAATAATTTCATTTAAGTTTCATTTTAAATGTTTTAGTTTCAATTTTCATTTATGATGAATAATTTATAATAATAATTTTTTTCAAAATACATTTATCAGCCATTTCAATTTTTTATGTAGTCATAGCAGTGGAATTAAACAGTGTGCATTTAAATAGAAACCTATAACCTAATAAACAGATTGAATGAACATTTTATTTAGGGCATCAAACAATATCCTTTCACGGTAAAGAGGTTTTTACTAAAATTCAATTATATATAAAAAATGTATTTTACTGCACTTTTGTTTTGTATTATAATAGACCTGTGTGGTCCATGAAAATGTATCACTTGTTGTCTATTATCATAAATGTATATGTATGTCTATTATGTTTGTACTCAGAAACTCTATGGCAAAATCTGCGGTGCCCTAGTCTGTGTAGCCTCAAGTCAGAGATCAGTTACCTCACTGGAAGACACTCAATGGAGAAGAGGTCCAAGCCACACAGGTTCCAGTCCTGCCTCATGTTTTGCTTGAAGGTAAAAATGGTCATTGCCTTAAAAGTACTAAAGATGTAGCTTCAAAATATTTCAATGTCGGCCTCAGCGCATGCAATATCATGAGGATCCACTTTTGTGATCCTGGCATTTGTAAATAAATAACCTAATTTTCACAACAACTAATGTGTAATATATAACCGTTACTGAATATGGCTTGATATATAAAACAATAATTTACAGTTTCATGTATCAGACCTGAATATACTATACATTTATTATAGCATATTATATATTTTACTATATATTATAGCATCATATAGTATTATACTTATAATAAACCATCCTATTTCTCATCTCCAGCCAGGATTCAGCTTCCCGACACAGTGTAATTTTATTATTGACAGTGTTCAATACTGACTCATCATAAAACTGAGCTACTGTATTTTCTGGGAAAATTCAAGTCATTGCAGTTACTGCTATTACAAATTAAACCTTGCCCAAGAAGTGCTAAATATGTATAGAGCTGCCCTTTTTTACCCCTCTGAGTAGGATTATGGGCAGAGATAGTAAAATGTAACCAGATTGCCCTGACAAGCCCAGGTAAGATAAACATGAACAATGAGTGTGTTGAGCTGGGTTGGGGCATTTTATGACATCAGGTGGAAAATAGGCAAATGAGGGCAGCAGACTGACTCCAGTGTAGCTTAGGGGTATAGCGGAAGGCAGGGTGCGCTTAGTGTCTTTTGTAAAGCTTCCCCTCTCTGACCCTGTCTAGGAGCGAGTAAGGATGGAGCAGAGACGGCCAGCAGCCGACACCCAGCCAGACAGCACAGAGAGAAGGCTGAGAGAACTGACCCTCAAATGGTTTACCGAGACACAGGCTCCTATCATTCTCCATGAAGGGAATTTTCCAGCCTGGTTTGAGGGCCTCATCAGCAGAAAGTAAGAATCATAATTAGAGCAACAGTGAGTGTGTTGGGACATATCAAAGTAAAAGACAGTGTTGCTGAATGGAAGATTTGGTAGTATATAATTTCTTTATGTCAATGATTTTGGAGGTTTGCTTCACTGAGACTGAATGAAGCAGTCAAGCTCTTACATAGCTCTAAGCTCTGAGTACATATATTTTATCAGTGGTATTATGCTTAGAAAACATTCATTTATTTGTGCCCCAAAGCACTTGCTGTTTTAGCTACGGACATCATATATGTGACTGTGTTGATCACAATTATGATATATAAACAAAACATTATTTCCAAAATGGTAATCGTTCCAGTAGAAAAGAAAACTTTACTTTCAATATAATATTTTCTGTAGAAGCTATTCTTTTAAAAATAATTTATTTTATTGTTGATCAATTCTATTCTTCCTTTCATTATGTAACATTCACACAAGAAATGTGGCAGCAAGCATTTTTTAAATTTAGGCACAAAATTAAAAAAGAACAGACCAAAAATATATAGTGTTTTTCCAACAGTGACAAGTGTGATGCTCATTAATTTTACTATAGATTATGTTGTTTAATTTTTTTTTATTTATATATTTTTTTACATTTATCTGTATTATGAAATAGGGATGCAGAAGAACATTTGAAAGATAAACAACTGGGCTGTTTCCTTATTCGTCTTAGTGACAAAGCCACTGGATACATCCTCTCTTACAAGTGAGTATAAATTTATTTACCCATTACACATGCATTTGAAACCTAAAACCTCTCCTCAAGTAAAGACATGGCATGTCAACTTTTTCTGATCAAAATTTAGTGAAAAACATTCTCTACATGGTTTGCATTTTTCCTTTATGCAAATGAGGAAATTGGTCAGATGCCCAAAGTTCAAATGAAATCTTCGAAGCTTCAGGCAGAAAACATTTTCATGTTATTTCAGAGGACGTGACCGGTGTCGGCACTTTGTCATCAACCAGAATAAAGAGGGCCAATTTATTGTGTCAGGAGACACAGAGATGCACGATACACTAACTAGCCTGATCGAGTTTTACAAGACCAGTCCCATTGAGCCATTTGGGGAATATCTGACATTGTCTTGTTTTGAGGTAAGGCACACACACCACACAATGTACACTGTGAATTTATACATTATAAAAGCTTATAAATTGGTTACTAATGTATTATTATTTATTTATTATTTATAAAGAATTTATATATATATATATATATATATATATATATATATATATATATATATATATATATATATATATATATGTATGTATGTGTGTGTGTGTGTGTGTGTGAGAGAGAGAGAGAGAGAGAGAGTGTGTGTGTGTGTGTGTGTGTGTGTGTATGTGTCTGTGTGTGTCTGTGTGGGATTTTCGACTGTTTCTATTGCTCTATAGTCCTTACAGTTTAAGAGAATAATAATGGTGCAGCTTTTACAATATGTACTGGACATAAAAAACTGGACATTTGAAAAGGGTTTAACTGAGTTGAGTTTTTTCTCTTGTAGACTTCTACGAATGAACTGTATGATGTGGTGCAGTTTGAGCCAAAGGGGAAACCAGGAATAAATGTAAAAACAGCAAGAAACATGTGCGACCAGCGTGCTGAAAAGAACCCCAGTCAGTCTCAACAACCCCCAGCAATACCATCCAGGAGCAATAGAACCACTCAAGTAATTAATAATATATATATTTTTAATATTATACTGAGATATTCTTTAGCTAGGAATGGCTGAAATTTTAACATCATAGTCATTGTAGAACACTGGTCAGTTGAATTCATAATCAGTCCTGTTTCATTAGATTTAGTACAACGCAGTAGGTGAAATGCTAAAAACTAATTGTATATATATATATATATATATATATATATATATAATTTTTTTTTACTAAACTTTACAATGATAAATCTATGATTTCAGAGACTATTGTTTGCTGTTTTATGATTTACCTAAATTGTTATGTTATGTACAGGCAGTTCCTCCAGTTCCAAAAAGAAGCATCCCACAAAAGATGAACTCTCTAGAAGAGAAGAACAGCTCTGAAGGAAATGTGCTGTATGCCCAATTGGAGCAGCCTAAAGACAAGTATCCTGAGCCCAAAATGGAGGGACGTGACCCTCGATGGTCTGGCCATCAAAGGGTCCGAGCCCTGTGGAGCCCAGCTCCTGGACAAGGCACTGTGTACTCAGAACTCAACCTCTCAGATTGTAGGAGCAGATCACTGCCCCTTCTGGATGATGACACAAAGGGAGAACACTCATACAAGCTAAACACACCTTCTCCCAGCCCACCACAACTGTTTCCTAACCTCCAGAAAGAAAATGCAAGGAAAGTTTTGGGCCAAACACTGCCAGGCTACAGTCACAGTCTCGATAAGCTATCTGATCATTCGTTCTACCAGCTAGCTGGACAGCCTGTCAACCCCAGAGACACAAAGCAGGCCACAACCATCAAACCTCAGCAGACATGTGATGTTACATATGCTGAAGTGCCTCGAGAACCTATTCCTAACCGTTTCCTCACAGAAGAGAACACCTATGAGCAGATTCCTGAACCACGACAGACTCCCAGCTCTAAGGGGCTCACTTCAAAGGGGAACACACACAAGATGCTGGAAGACTTCAAATCCAAACCCACTGAGTCAATATGGGGAAGTAAGGTGAGTGAATTACTGGCACTGTTGTTTTACGCTGGTTTACCAAAACAATGTTAATACTGTATTTTCAGTAAACAAATTCATATACTTATGGTGAACTGACTCATTGAACTAGAGCAACCAAATGTGACATATCACAACAATGACAACAACAAACAGGCAAAAAGTACAACCTACCCACAGAAGTTCTTTTTTTTCTTTTGAGCTAAGTAAAAAAAAACAAAAGCAGTTTACATTTAATTTGTTAATTAAGTTAATAAAATATTGTGAAATATGATTAGCATGTTATAACATTTTGTACTGGCATAATAGTACACTAAAAAAATGATGCATTAAACTTACCCGATTTACATGTGTACATTACTTCTACATGAATAATATGCATTAAATCAGCTCAGCTATTTCCAAAAGTGAGTTACTAATCAATGACCTGCAAGACAAGATTCTGTAATGTTTATGTGGAAAGGCTGTACACACCATATCCTGCAAACAAATGCATCACTTTTCATCAGTACACACTGAATGAACCTGTGAATAATCATTACCTTAAACTCGGTAACAGTAACTGACTATTTGTTTCCTGCAGGGTGAGAAATGGAAATGGCTGCTCCCGGAAAACTGGAAAAAATGACTCCTTGCTCACTTTCTAAACCAGCTGTTACAGAAAATAAACACACACAAACGTAAAAGTTACACTAACACTGACACACAGTCAGTTTATACACTTTATTTATGCCAAAGCTATTTTTATACATACAGTTTTAATTTGTAAAATCCTGTTGGTTTATTTGTATATATCTGCATGAATATTTATTAACTTAATAAATTTATTGTTGTATGAAAAACATTGTTTTTTATTTATTTATTTATTTTTTATAATGTAATATAGAAAATGCACTGTTAAGCACGAATCAAGCAACCAGTGCAAATGTACAACAGATGAGTGTGAAAACAGGTTAATGTGCATACTCAATATTTGCATATTATCTGCTCTCAGTGGTAAATGTGCACAGCTAACTATGTACTTACTGGGAGAAAATGCTTTTCACTTCATTGCCCTGTGTGCTACGACAGTAATGTTGTACCCATTTTCTCTCTGTCTGTATCAGTCTGTCTTCTAGTTATACCAGGTTTACTACTGTTTGGTTGTAAATAAAACCAGCAGTCAAATCAGCCTGCTTAAACCACCTCTTTGCACTCACACTCACATACTTAAAACTCTCTTTTAGATATTTACATTCAATAATTATTTAATCATCAAAATGTACAAAATGTTGGTTTTACTGATAGAGTCATTTTCTGTATCAGTATTAATAATGATAATGAATTTTGATTAGACATATAGGTTGAAATTCTTCTAGTATTCAGCCTACAGTCCAAACTGAATGATACAGAACCCATTAGCTGTGTGCACAGTAATTGAATTTTAGCTACAAAATAAAACATGAGTTTTTTTTCTTCTTCTCACACTATAAGCACATTTCAAATTTAACAAATCAAAAGCAAATTTTGCCTTCTGATTAGTTCAGTAGAAAAGGGATTTGTCTGTCTTATGAGAATTAGAGCTAGAAGTATTGTATTCTGTATTCTGATTCACGTGGAGGTGTGCAGTCTTGTGTTTGTTGTTAGCTCCCTGCCTCCCACTCTCATTAGCCAGAATGTGCTGCTGTGTGCTACACAGGGACAGTAAGTCACCACCGTCGCTGAGAAACCCGTGTCTCAAAGCACTGTGGTAAATACTTGTACCCAAATATCTGCATCTGCGTGATGTTAAAATATGTCCCATTTCAAACCGTATATATTCAAAAATATTCATTTAAAAATAACATGGAAATACTGAGTTAGATTGGAAAGACATGTGTGTCTGACGTTCCTTGGGTTCCACACTGGTTTTTGGTTGGCATGTGTGGTTATAGTGATACTTTTTATTAATATAACCTAAATTATACAGAGATAATACAAGCCTTAAAAAGTTCAACATACTTGCAGTGATGATGCTTTAAAGATGTGTTTATACTTGCAATTTGGTATCCTTATTCTAAGAAAATAATAGTTGTTGCATTTTAGTCCTCTGTAGTGTTATTAGGACAAATTAGACACTTTAGACACCACAGCTAAACGCTTAAACAAAGAAGTAACTCTTTCATAAATTATGTGATCAATTTTATAATGCAAATTTGCTGGTATCTAGAATTTATATCCACTGAACTCTCTGAACTGTACTGTACTCTGGTTTAAGCGAGCTTGTGGGATTGTTTTATATATTTATCTGTATAGAGCAAAATAACACAAAAAACTGTGGAAACTATATTTAGAGTGTGACTGAACATGAAAAACATGTTTTGATATGTAAATTGCAATGAAGTTCTGCTAACTGTACATTATATTACGCAACATACATTATATTATACTTTGTTCAATTACAGCCTCATTGTTATAAACACTAAAACTATGCCCTATTTGCAGTGGTATAGAAGAATACCTAACAACTGATGCACTTATCTGATTTGAACGTGTACATTACTGCCACATGAATAATATACATTACCTCAGCTCTATTATTTTCATGAACCCTGTAATTAACCTACAGAGTGAAAATGCAAATGTATTAGAATTCAGTCTTGCAAATGACCTTGACTGTCCATTACAGAGACCATCTGTTGTGGTATGCTATATTGACACTTTAGACTTCCCACCTTCAGATGCTTGTCAGATTCTAGTGTTTCTAACCATCATTTATGTAATATTGTGATGGAGAAAAAAAATTAATCTCATCTTGAACATCTGGTCTAGAAATAATGGTGGGTACAGCAGATGCTTATTAGAATAGAAGTCAGGTTGTTTTAATTATATATTTAGGTAGGCTATATATTATAGATAGCTGAGTGAAATACATTGGTGCATGTATAATTTGGGTTAGCAGGAGAATTTAAAAGAAAATTGCGTATCCTTCATCAACACAGTATTGCAACGTATTTATAGAAACCCGTTTTACTGAGTGAATGCAGCTAGTTTAAGGTGCATCATATAGACACAGATGCTCAAAATTGCACACATAGTAATCCATAAATCCATAAAAAGCACAAGGATCAGCTACACAAGAACCTATGGTCACCATACACATAGCTTAGCATCAGCTAAAATCATTTAGCATTGAGCTGTGAAACACTGATAATGCATTTTCTGGAGCCAAGCCTGTAGTGGCTTCTGTTATCCATAATGCATCATCCAACTAATATCCTTGGAGGTAAAATGTCAAATTCCATTTCCAGAAATGTTGTGATGCTGTGCAAAATGTAAAATAATAATAATAATAATAATAATAATAATAATAATAATAATAATAATTAAAATAATAAAAAAATGGTGGCACTTCTGTAGTGGAAATCACTGCATGGGCTCAGAAGCACTTTCGAAAACTGTTGTCTGTGAACACATTTTGATGCTATTTTGATACACTAACACAAGTTAAATCACACTAAGGCAAAGTTGAAACCACATATTATCAGGACCAAGAAATTTTTTGACTCACCCTCTATAATCAAAAACATTACATTAGTAAATGTATTAATTCATTCATATTCCAAACCACTTCATCCATTTGACTTGTGAGGGATGCCTAATTTAGTGTGTCCAATTAACTTGGCTGCATGTCTTTGAACTTTGGGAAGAAAACAGTGCCACATGAATACATTAGCGTACATCAACTCTATTCTTCTCTTCATTTTCATTGCTGTATAGGCTCTATAGGCAGTATAAGCATATAGCACATCCTTTCCACACAGAAATCTTACAAAATCAATACAAAAACTCAGATAAGATAAGCATACATACAGGCACACACATACAAACACACATTCCAATAATAATAACAATAAATAAATAAATGAACCTGAGGTTTATATTTCCTTTCAAATGAAAGAAAAAAATATTGGTTCAGCATTTTTTGGAAAATTACCACTTGCATGCATATATAGATTTTTTGGTCACAAAAATAAATTATTTGAATATGTAAATAAACAATTCTTAAAAATAAGTACCTTCTTAAGGAGTAGACATACTTTTAAACATGATTTTTAAATTGACTGAGATGGACCAATGCATGAGAATTTGTTAAATTATAATCATACACAAGATAAGATGTAAAATATCCTATGCTAATCCAGTAGAGCTGCACATAGGGCCCACCACACTCTCACACAATTTCAATTTTTCCAATCCTAGAGCTGCACCCAAGGTTGCTGTGGCCGTTTATGATCCGATCAGCAACCAGCTACCCTTAACATCTATGGTAATTATTGAGCCCATCAACCACCCATTGCATCACTAGCTCTTCACAGGGGCCATCAGGTAGGCACCTCCCCTCATCATTGTTTCCCTGAATTAAGCCCACAACACCTCCAGAAAGCTCAACATTGAAGTCTGGCATACCAGAACTATCCCCCTCCAAGCTAGCTGTACAGTCTTACCTTACCATTAAGTATCAATAACCTTAAATCCACAGTGGCCTCCTTGGTGACTAAGGCTATACCTAACCCCACTGGCATCGTTAATGCATACTCAGTGCCACCAGTTCCATGTGATCTTTACATTTTAGTAAGTTTAAGTTATTTAATTGAAAGTATTGTATAAAGAGTTTGAAGCAAATAAATAGTTTAAGTAAAAGACTATCTCAGACCTGATAAATATATCTTATGCTTTGTTTGCTATACTGTCACTTTTTCCCATCATAATCTGATACCTTGTGAACGTTTTTTCCTGTCAGTGGAAGGTTTCTAACCATAAATAGAATGGTAACCAGAATGTTATTTCTTATCTGCGTCGGCATGTAAAGACACTGTTTCCTGGCTGAGAGTGAAACTGCGTTTTAATCAAGTATTTATCTATTTTCAATACTGCAGGCCTAGTATTTCCAATAGAAATAGCGTAGCCTCATCATGTTAGCAGTATATCACACGGCTCAGTGCTAATTAAACAGAGGAGCTCTCATTTAAATATTTTGCATTAGTTTTCATAGCTTAGCATAACACTATGTGTTGCTAACTGTTCTTTACTGTATAAATGTACATATCATTCAGTATTATGATGCAAATAATAAATGATTTTATATCCTCTTACCCTGCAGAAGCATTTGCATGACTTGAAAGGCATGAAGCAAAACGAGACTCTCTGATACACTTGCACATAAGTTTAATTAAGGTCAACATGCTCAATACAAAGAGTAGGCTAGAGGGGCATAAAGCCTCCATTTGTAGCCTGTGGAGCAGTGATAATATTTTCACTGGAGTGATGCACTACAATTCAATACTCATTACATTATTTATGTTCTCATATCTGAATAGCATCAGAGCCTTACAGAAATTTGTCATAGCTAAAGAGAGAGACTTGTATTTACAAGAATTTACAAAGATGTACAACATGTAGCACACAAATCAAAACATCATCTGTGAATATATTTGTATACATGTAAGTGTTGTTAAAATAATCTGAACAGACACTAATAAAATCTGTGACAAGTGATCAATAAATAAACCTAAAATGTCACAACAATGAAACGAGAAGTCAATAAAACAGAAGTCAGTTAAACAATAATATCTTTTGTACTTCCACTGTGTACACTCCTACATACAATCTATGGGCATGAAATACCCAAGCTAAGTAAACTGTTCGTTTCTCCATGCTCTGTGTATATATGAATATGAAGTCTACTGCTCCATAAACAAATTAGCAAGTGCTGACTTTATAGAATCAGGAACATCATTGAATTAAAATAATGACATGGTATGAGAACAGAGGGTTTAATTTCTTGAAATTACTGAAACTACAACATTCTGAAGCACCTGTAATGATAAAATTAATTATTAATTACAATGACTCTTGCTCCTGTATTTATATGTATATTCATTTTGAATAGTAAAAATATTTATTTGTATTTAAATCCCAAAAAATTTTAGTGTAATATTCTGAATAGAGTTGCATTCGCTTTGCAAGCTCAGGAAAACTGTTAATTTAGCTTATACACGGTTTAAAATTCTGTTATTGCAGTTTAGGCAATGTAGATTAACTTGGATGCAGTAGCAAAACTCTTAATTGAAACCATTTGAAAAATAAATGCAGAAATTTAACTTGATCAGGCTTCAAAGGTTTTATAATTTATAGCTGTAAAAAAAGCAAAAATAATTAAAAAAAATATGTCAAAGTCACGGAAACCTCACTCCTTGAGTACAAGAAAAGGATTTTGGATATTGTTAATCTTTTTACTTTCATGTGCTTTATGTTTTTATGATACCTTTCTTCAAATTAATTATTCCTAAATTATTACAAATATAATTTCAGAAGACTAATTTTTAGCAATTCAACACATTTTTGTTGTTCATTTTCTGATTGTAAGGATTCAGCCCATTTTTGTCTTCTTTGTGTTATTTTGGTCTTCTGTCCCATTTAGACTTGCTTGTGTTTCCTTTGGCCACTTTCCACACCTGTGAGCTGTTTCTGGTTGTGTGGCCCATCTCACAGGTAATCCCTATTATATCTGCCTTCAAGATAAGATAATATAACACTTTATTTATCCCTGTAGAAACTGTAGTGTCTTGTGTACATAGTGCACAAGAGTTCTGTATCTGACACATAAGCAGCCTTTGCAGGTATTGCACTAAGAAACATAAGTGATATGTTACAACAGAAGTGAAAAATGTCTGTATACATAAATGACAACGTACATGTCAAAAACAGAACAGCATAATTACTATTACACTGACGGTGTTCAGAGTCAGTGAAGTTGTGAAGTTGAAGATAAAAAAAACAGTGACAATGAGTGCATCATGATGGTATAAATGACAGTATTGACTGGACATGTAACAGTATGTAGTTCAGACAGCTGGAGAACAGTAGTATCATATCCCTGCAGTAATGAGACTCTTTGTAAAGTCTGATTGCGGTGGGAAAAATGACCTCACATGCCACTCCTTAGCACAGTGCAGCTGTATAAGTCGTCCACTGAACGTGATTCTTTGTTTGTCCACTGTAGTGTGCAAGGGACATGAAGTATTTTCTATAATGGTCAGCAACGTAAGTGTCCGTTTTTCTGCCTCCACCTCCAGTGTCCCATTTGACTCCCAACAATAAAGACAGCTTTCTTGATTAGTTTGTTCAGTTTGTTTATAAAGCCTGTGTTGGTTCTGCTGTGTTTGCTGTTCATTGTATTCCTTGTTTGTGTTCCTCTTGCCCTTGTCTCTGTGTTTCTTGTTCCCTTATCCTGGTGTTTTGTATTTTCTTTTGTTATCTTATTAAACTTTTTGTTCCTATCTCTACATTTGCTTCCACCTTTGTTTCCCTTGCCCATCATGACACTGATGCACATTAAAATAAATAAACAAGGCTCACTGTGACCAAACAGGAACAAACCATTATTCAACAACTTTTTCGTGAGAACATGCATTGAAATTGATCTCTCCTTAAAGCTAACACAGGCTCATTTAGCAAATAGAACTTGATTAATATACAGAGGTCGATGTACAGATTATGTCAGAGTTACTGTCTATATAAAATATAATGTTTGCACACATTCAATCCTTTGACTCGAGTTCTAATGGGACCTCATAGACGTCACATCAGTGTTAAGTCTACAAACAGAAGGTACTATTAACAGCCTGATTCATATGCATAGTCACAATATACTGCATAAGATTTCTGAAAGGCTTAACGTAATGCTAGCCGTGTCTTCCACATATTTCAAAACTCCCTTGCCTAGAAAATACATGCAGGGCCAATGTCCAGACACGTTATTTATGCATAAGGGAAATTTATTGTGTCCTTTCTGTCTTGCTCGAGAACCAACACTATATGATTTGCACAGTTCTGCACAACTCAAGAGATAAAATAGTGTCGGACAAGATTTTCATGTAAAAGACAACAGTAAAGCTGTCAGCAGTGACTGATCCTGTTTTTGTGAGAAGTTGAACTCATAAATAAGAGAGTCATCGCTGCATCAGAGTAGGACAATTTAATGACTCTCTCTCTCTCTTTCTCTCTCTCTCTCCCTATTTCTGTGTGTGTGTGTGTGTGTGTGTGTGTGTGTGTTTGGACATTTTTGGTACAAATATATCTGGTAAGAATGCAGAAGGTATGTATAGTCATAAAGACTATGTTCCCGTTGCTGGTGTTTCCAAAGGAGTAGTGGCAAAGGTAGTAACATTTGCATTTAGATCAATAAGAATAGGCCTAAAAGTAATCAAGAACAGAAGCTGTGATCAACAAAACATAGTTAATAATTACAGTGCTTATATATAAATATAACATACACAAATCAACCATAACATAATGCCATTATGCCTTCTTGTTTCTACATTGCCCATTCTCTCAGCTCCTCGTAGTTCTACAATTACAAACTGTAGTCCATTTTTGCTCTGTATACATTGTTTGCACAGATTCACACTATTCCTCAATGCTCAAAATTTGGGTGGTGGAACCTTCTCAGCGCTGCAGTTACACTGATGTTGTGGTGGTGTGTTAGTGTGTGTTGTTATGGTACAAGTGGATCAGATACAACAGTGTCACTGGAGTTTTAAAAGCAGCCCACTCTGTTAGACACACCCATTAGTCCACCTTTTAGATGTAAAGTCAGAGACAGTAGCTCATCTGATGCTGCTCAGCTTGTGTTTTAACATTACATTGATGAGACAGTTTGAGGTGCTATTGATGAAGTTCCTTCGCCTGGCTGTCAGAATCATGCCTGAAAAATAACTCAAATAAGAGTTTGTATAAAGTCAAAGGTTAATGCAATGTTGATATGTGCACTGTAAGTATGTTACATAACAAAAGCAAAAGTGCCTGAAAACTTGTCTCCCCTCAAGGTCTCCAAGGTTTTGAAATGCACTGAGTTTGGGTGACCTTCAAAACGACAAAATCAGGAACTAGATAAAAAGTTAATTGGAATCAAAAACCACGAAAGACCCTGTTCTTATCAAATTCACCCAAATTCTTTGTGGTTTGGCTGGTTCCAGGCAAAATGTATAAAATTTGCATGGGACCTATACAACGTGGAGGTTGTAAAGACCTCTATACAGAAGGCTTTATAATTGCAATCAAGACTTGTATGACATAAATAATGCATTTGCATGCCTGTCATAAGCCTGTGCATTTTAGGCTGTTATAATTACATGCATAATGCCTTAAAAAGTAAGTCACTGATCAGTCATAACATGAAACCTGCCTAATATTGTATATGTTCCCCTCTGTCCCTCAAAACAGCTCTGATCCATAGATGTGTAAACTACACAGGACCTAAGAAGATTTTCTGTGATGTGTCTGCTATCAAGGCATTAGCAGCAGATCCATGAAGTCTTGTAAATTGCAAGGTAGCACATCTGACAGATGCCTGATTAGACTGAGGTCTGGGGAATTTGGGGGACAATATAAAAGAAGCGATCTGTACTACTGACATTTAAAATGAGAACTACAGTACAGATTCAAAAAGAGAGTATTACATATTACCTTTCATTTCCACCATTAATATCATTGATCTTTGCTTCTTATTCACAGTTTAAATGGGTCAATTTATAAGTCTCACTGGCGTTATTTCCTGACATCTTACTCGAATACTCAAATACCTCCACCTTCCATTTTAACTGCTGAATATAGTGTTGGCTTAAACTTTTTTGGAAGCAAATGTTATTTCACTTTATCCATTTAAAACACATTGACTCTACCCCTCACTTTCTTTATATAAAACAAACAAACTATATATTCACACCTACATACATAGGTGACTGTACTAAACTGCCTCCATATAATTCAAACACATGGCCATGATTTCTTATTTTACTCTGTCTCTGGTCATGAAGATTTTTTAAGGAGGGCACTTCTTTAAGAGACTTTTTAGGTCTGGTAAAATCTAACATTATCTCTGTTTGCTTGTCACATACTATGATTGTGTCAGCTATTATGTGTACCTGGTAACCTGGTGGGTTGGGACATCACAGAGGCTGTGACCGCACAGAAGACTGGATCTCAGTCTGATACTCTAGTAGAGATCTGCTCTGGATTGGGCACTTCTCAAAGAGAATGTGCTTCAGCACCGCTATCAGAGATACCAGTTCCTCATCTCAGCCTGTTTCCTTAACCTATGATTACACACCCTGGATATTTTATGACTGAGTTCTGTAAATATATTACAGATGGCTTCTTTAACACATTGAATCCTTTGTCAAGTTCCACAAACCATTTCCATATATATTTTTTGCAATTTGGCACATTGTCCTGCTAATAGAGATCACTGTCATCAGTGAATACCATTGTCATTAAGGGTTGTACTTGGTTTATAACAATGTTTAGAGAGCATATTTATACTGTGTACGTGTCAGAGTAATATGTACATGAATGCAAGGACCCAGTGCTTACCCAGCAGAAGCGTTGTGCCCAGTCAATCACAATGCTTCCATTAGCTTGCCTTCTTCCAATAATGCAATCCTGGTATCACCCCTTAGGGTGCCTACACACTTGACAACATGGTATGTGCATAAGCATGCAATGCTCGTCTGTCTAGAAGGGGTGTACATGGCTGGAGCAGGGGCATATTTTGTATAATTTGAAATCCAGCAGGAAACAAGGCATTTTACAACTGGAAGAAAATATATGGTCCGTCGAAAGCCAGACAAAACCAGAATACACGGACACACTCTGCCAGGCTGTTGCACAACAAAGTGAATCTTTATATTTTATTAATATGGCTTTATGCAAAACTGGGAAAGAGTACACTGCCCCGCTTCGCCTTTCCTTCATTTTGGATTTTCCTTCATCGTCAGTCTGAGCTGCCCATCCTCGTTTCTATTGGTTGACGTGCCTCCATCTCAGAGTATTTTTTAAGCAAAGCAGAGCAGACACAGGGTCCTACCGAAATACATTTGAGGAATGTGTTTCTGACGCTCTATCAGCTTCTAGTGTGTAGGCATCCTTACCCTGGTAAATGATGCACAGCCATCCACTCAGCCATCCACATGATGTAAAAGAAAAACTGATTCATCAGACCAGACCAATTTTTTCTATTAATGTCCCAATGTGAACTTTTTCAGCAATTTGTGCTACAGTAGTTGTTCTGTGGGATCTAAACAGATCCACTGTACTTTTCTCTCCATGTGCATCAGTGTGCCCTAATTTCTGTTTAAAATCATGGGTATTCTTGAAAGACATTTTAAATATCCTTACCACTGTCCATTTTGTCCTGTTTCAACACAATTTAATGTTTACTTGTTGTCAAATTCTTGACCTATGACACTGTAGCATGATAACCAATGTTATGGACATCATAGACCAGAACTTTGTTAAAGTGTGTTATAATGATGTAATAAAACATAAAAAATCCACTTATCCAGTTCAGGGTCACAGTAGATTCAGAGCCTACCCAGAATTACTGTGTGCAAGGCTGGAACACATTCTGGAGGGGGCGCCAGTCCTTCTCAGGGTGACACACACTCACACCTATGGACGCTTTTGATTTGCAAATCCACCTAACAATGTGTGTTTTTGGAAACCAGAGCACCTGGAGGAAACCCACGTGGACACGGAGAGAACACATCAAATTCCTCACCTGGAGCGGAACTTGAACCCAGAACCTTCAAGTCCCTGGAGCTATGTGACTGGGACACTACCTGCTGTACTGCCGTGTCGTCCAGGACACTATATTTTCTTAAATATGGTATTATGCATTCCACTTATCCTGTATATAATATCTAAGGATTGAATACCATAAAGTAGTGCAGCTTCTGCAGTGCTGAGCCCAGAGTAGCAACGAAAGAGGCTCTTTTCTCCTGATTATAAGTCAGTGGAGCATCATAACAAAGCTGTAATTTTAAGGTAAAATATTACATAGTGTTCCTTTAAGGAGCCAAATATTTTTCTTCTATGACATCACTTCAAAGAACCATTTTAATGCCATTTTTAAGAATGTAGTTTTAAGTGCTATTGAACTGATTTCAAAACCGCAGATATAAATGGCGCCATCCTGGACCTTGACAGGCATCAAATGAGATTAGGGGCCAACCAAGGCCAGCAACACTGACCTAAGCATGTGTGTGTGTGTGTGTTCATCTGAGTGCAGACACTGATGCCTAGCTATGCACAAGAGGCCAGGGAATCAATGCCCTAATGGCTACTTTACAGTCCAGCAGGCTTGGGGGCTGTATCAGACTGGAACAGAAGCTCTCCTATTGGGATCTAAATCAGCAGCTGCTCGTGCTGAGGAGCATAATTAATGAACCCGCATCATCAGCACTTACATCCCCCCACAGATTTTAACACAGGCCTCATAAAGGGAGCTGGAGGTAACGGCAGGAGGAATTAACGGCATATTAGCTTGGGCTGCCTTCCCCTAATGAGTGCACACTGCTCCACACTGACTCCAGAATTGACTCTCACATCCTTCCTATTCCAACCAAATTAATTTGATATGCCTGGATAACCTTGCTGTGGTTCAACATATCCACCCCAAGGACAATTTAGCTCTGGAATTTTAAAAATGTTTTTTAAAAAACATTTTTAAAATCCAGCTTCATTTTCCTCAGCTTCAGTTAGAGATGCATCTTCTGGCAAAGCTAACAGTGTAAATTAACATTAGTAAGTGCCCCCATGCTGGCCTATGTTAAATAAATGGATATTTATGATGTTTCTCTGATACAGGATACATCTATAACATTCACTGTTCTAGTTGGCCGCTCTGTATTGTGATTTATCCAATCCATTAGAGCGTCACATAGGGTCCGTCCTACTCTGCCTACCAGCAAGCACAACATTTCTGTTTTCATCTATTATTGAATATTTAAATGAAATAGTATCCTACACCTAACCCTTAAGGTTGCTGTGGCTGTTACATTCGGAATATACATTTACTTCAGTTTGAAATAATCAATAAAGCTTTCTTTGAAATATATTATAAATAAATGGCATAATACAATTTAATGCATGACCAAAATATAAAAAAAAATAAAATCTAACACACTTTACAATAAATGTACCTTAGTTCATGATATTTATTAGCTAGCATTTTTTTTAGGATTTTATATAATCCTAAAATAATGGTAGTTCTTGTTTATATTATACATTAATGATCAATTGTGATTTTATTTAATCATGTATTAATGCTTATTACATTCATACTTAATTACCTTAAGTACCATTAATTTGGTACTTACCCTAGTGTAAAGTTTTACCAAAAAATGTCTATCCTGTAAACCTTAAAGAAAATCAAAAAAAAAAAAAAAAAAAAAAAGAGAGAGAGGAAGAGATTCCTATAAATCATCAGCCCAGCTAATATGGCCAAGGACAGTTGCCTGTGCATCTCTGGGCCCAGATTTACCGCACTCCTGTGTGTGGGTATAATCATGCTGCTGGGTGCTGAGACAGCGCTGCTCTTAACGATCTCATTCAACTTAAAAAGTCATTACAGGTTATACGACAGGAGGTGCAGAGGAATAATCACTGGTACATCTTTATTGGGAAGGCTGGTGAGTGTTAGCTGCAGGAGCTGGGTATTCAGCCTGAAAAAGCATAGTAAAGGGACCAGTATGAAGCAGTTAGTAGTAATGAGAGTGTATTTTCCCTTTGGTCTTTGACGAGGAATTCTTCTTCTTGTAAAAGTGTTAATAATTCTGTAGTTGCATCAGACCAATAGAAAAGTTTCACCTGTGGCATAATGCATAAAACATATTAAGGATGAACGTGTGGCACAAATATTTCTGAGGTTTTCTTATGAGCAATCCAATGAGGATTCTTTTAGTCATTAGTACAATATACAAATTCAGGTTTAGCACAAGAGACAAAAATCAGTATTACATATATTGGACTGTATGTCATTATCACATTTGTCTAACTGATGTTAGAACTCAGTCAACATTAAACAGATCCACGCAGTCAACAAACCACAGAAAATTATTTATTCAAAGTTAAATGCCCTCTATGACTTCAAATACTGGAAAAAAAATAAAGATTAGAGACAGATGAAACTATCACGTCCAGTTCATACAGGAAAATGAAAATAAGAACATAAAAAAATGTATGTATTGTGTATGGCAGAATAGTAGACAAGATGACAGAGCCCTTCGTTCAACTGGAGAACAGTTTGATATGATTGTCGTCATGCTCCAGTCCTATAAGCACTAAGAGAAATGAGATAATCAGACGCAGCAAAAGCAATTTATAGCAAAGGGCAAATTTTATGCAACTCATGCATTTTATGGAGAAAAATTGCATAGCTGTATAAAAGACTGTGATGCCAGTGCTGTGCTTTTAGCCCTCTTTTACTTTCTTTGTATATATTTTTTTTTTGCCATTTCCATCTTCTACACCATGTCATTCTTTATCCTGTATTTTTGGTCCACTGCTGCCCTATTCTGCATTGTATGTCTCTTAATCTTACATAAGAGGAGACATCAGTAGGAGAGTCTGGAGTGTGTCTAGTTGTGTCACACCCCATTTTAAGACAGAAGTGTAAGACCATAAAAACTGTCCACGTTGTAGACTTCCTCAAAGACAACATGGATATATTGGATCCAAGACCTCCATTCATCTTCCATTCTAAAAATCAGATTCGGTGGTCGAACTTTTCCAAAAATAGTCATGCATTTGCTTAGTATTCCACTATGTAAATGTGCTTCCCCAGCGTAAAAAGGTAAATACAGAGCCAAAGATCCAAGATCCTGTTTACCCAGTGAATGAGCACTATTTGAAAAGGACCAGGTGAAAACTCTTCAGAGCTGTAGAGGACAGGCACTACTATGATCCCTATGTTTCCAAGGATTTCCAGAAGATTTCAAGTTGAAGTCTGGAACTCCAAATAAGCTCTGAGTAATCTCTCATGAAGTAGATAGCCCTCTTAGATTCGTATATGGAAGGTGCTGTGAAGACATACAAACAGATTTAAAATGAACGATTAGGAAATTATTATAAACTTATTCACAAAGTCATCAGAGCTGTAGCAATCCATTGATCAAAAAGATGGATAACAGCTGAAAACTGTAATGGCATTCAATCTAGAACACTGGCAATGGCACAAAAAGGAACAAGTCTGTGCTATATTCTGATTTATAATCTTGCAGCAAACCAGCATTAAAGCTGTCTGAATCTGCAGAAGATTTCAAATGTCCATATGTCTGTCTGAAAATATAATGGGATATAAAGATAAATGGAAAGTGGAAAGTGGTACAGATGGCTTTTGATTACTTTTTCCCTGTGAGAAGAGCATTATGTTGAAATAACCTGGCATAAATACCAGTAATGTCCTGGACAAAGGTACAGTTGCTATATTATGCTTCTGTATTTTCTGTGAATTAAAGCAAATTATTGGTCATTCCTTTTGGACCATTTTGTGATATGAATTCATATGCCACAGATACCGAATAAATAAGCCAAACACCAACCTTTATTACTACTACAGGACATTAAACAAAGCAATTAAACAGGACAACAAAAAACAAAACAATATAGCGAGACTTTGTATTTCATTATTTCCCCTTCATCCTTTAGTACCCATTATCCTCGATGGATGTGTCTCTGTGGCTGAATTCAGTAAGAGCTTTTAGTAATGCACTGTCACACTGTCTGAGCCATCATACACGCTCTATTGTGCAGTACTTCACAAAATCTGGCAGATTGATTATCCACAATGTGCCACGTATGTGTGGTTCTCTCTACTCGTGCTCTCATAGGCTACTGCCCAACAAACTGTTTTCTCTCCTTAACGACTATTTCCACAGAGTTGTATATCAGAAACCACTTGAACAAAGCAGATTGCTGATAAAACAACACTGCACCATGTAACAGCAGTGTCTGAGCTACATAGCTATACAGTTCAAAGGAGAAATCCTGCTCCAACATTATACCAATACCTTGAGCTTGCAATAAACTTTAGAACTGAACAACTGCATCACTGACATTACTCTGAAATAAATAAACAAACTATTGTAAATCTCTAGTGCTCATTTAAGTATTCCAAAGTTTATAAACATAAATGAAATCATATTTAAGACTACCTTCATAGGGACCATATCTCTCTAACTGTAAAATGGCAAAATAAAAAATTAAAGATACAGGCCATTTCATCTAGTTCCTTTATCTTTGGTTATTTTCTTGTGTAACAGAGACACTGTAGTGTTTTTTTTCTGCAGGGCAAAGACACCAGCCTTTTGTAACTCGGCTTCCCTTTGTGGCAGTGAGGCACAGCTGTATAGTTCCAACAGCTTGTAAATGTCAAGCAGAGGAACGGCTGCCCCATAAAATGCATTGGAACGCTTCACAGTCAAATTACAGTAGGATGCATACAGTTCAGAGAGTTCAAGCAAGCTGAGCTGGCTTCAGAGATTCAACGAAAACTGTCTGATTTAAGAGCAGACTCTGGGCAGACTCTGTTCCACATTTATAAATGCAAACTGTGTGTGTGTGTGTGTGTGTGTGTGTGTGTGTGTGTGTGTGTGTGTGTGTGTGTGTGTGTGTTTGTTTGCATCAAGATGTTTAGAATTGATAGATTGAAAGAATTATGTATCCATGTACCAATTTCATCTTTCAGTATGGCTAAAAATGAGTAAAACATAGAAACCACTCAACCTGACCTCTTTTGCAAAATAACAGACCTCTAACTAGTTTACATATATTATTACAATATTAACATGTTTGAGGATTTTTTAAACATGATTATTAATTTATAGATTCAGTATCTCCTGCCAGTCTGTGCCTCACATTAACCTAGTGTTAGACTCCCGGGTGAGCTCTTGTTTTTTTGTGAGTCATGTTTTTTTTTTAACATATTTGTATAACTGTACTCATTTTAGCCAAAAGTCTGAAATTAGTCAAAAATTGCATTAAAGTTTTACTCCATTACTCCTCCAGCTCTCACCTACAGGGTATGACTACCTCTCTCACACATATCTCCCCATAGTTGATTTCTTTTTTTTCTTTTTTCCCTTCTACAATACCTGCTGCAAGAATACCTTATATTAATAATTCCATTATTGTTCTGGCTGCTACCTGTGACTGCTACTTTGGTAATATGTGATTATTATGTTATAGCATGTTACATCTTCCTATACACAACCTCACTTTGCATTAATTTGCATTGAACCACACTATCCTATGTATATTGTTCCTGTATCTAATGCGTGTCTTTGAAAATATTGCACTCACTGAAATTTGAAAGTTTTGACTGGACTCATTGTATTGTCTGCACTTATGTTCTGTGTTACACCGTGGTACTGGAGAAATGTTCTCATTTCACTGTGTAATTCTATATAGCTAGAAAAACATTAAAGCCTCTTGAGCTTGAACTTGAGTGTCCACAGTTTGTTTTGGGCATATGGGCTTCCTTAGACTTATAACTGCAAATAGCTGCTGTATTGCCATACTTTAGATGTATTTAATGACAGGTTACCCTCCTATGAGTCAGTTCAGTATTACATTCTTTTTGGATACGTTAGCAACTTTGAAGCTACCTAATTATCAAGTAATCATGAGTTAAATGAGCTTTATTTATATGAGGATGATGCAGTGTAGAACACTGATATAAATAATATATATTCTCTACCTTAAAAAGTCAGGAGCCCTGGAGATCATGTTTTCAAAATCAGCAAAGGAGAGCTTGTTGTCGCCATCCAGGTCGGCCTCCTCAATCGCCTTCTCACACACCAAGTTCACTTCTTCTGGAGTTAGCTCTTCTTTTGTCAGTTTGTTCAGAGTCTTTTCAAGGTCTTCTTTGCAGATGTAATTATCAACATTGAAATCTGCAAGTGAAACACCATTAGGAGCATGGAGCTAATGTGTGCTATTTCTCTTAAATATAACAGTATAATTATGGGTATGAAATAAATTTAGATTTACTAGGCACACTAAAACCACGACCTGGACCATTTAAATACCTATAAGGAGAGATTCATTTTGAAGTTTATATGGGCTGATGATAATAGGTTTTGTTACCATATATTTTGAAAGCATAAATGGCCTTTAGCTCTCTAGGGGCCATCTCACTCAAGACTGAAAACATATCCACAAAATCATTGAAGCTGAGGTTCCCCAGGCCATCCTCTGAGAATGATTCCACAATCCTGTTCCTGAACGGGTTTTCCTGTAGAACACACATGCATTAGGCCGTTGCAATAAATCTTCAAGTAAAATGTGAAGGACATATATGATGTTGGGGTACTGTGCTATTTTATCAGTGCAGGGAAATTAATGTTAAATCTTGGATATGAAACATTGCAGTATGCAGGCCTATATATGTGCAGTACTGTATGTAGCACTAGCAGTACACAGTTGTGAGGATGGGAAAATCAGTTCTGCTGATTGAGAGGCATGTAAAATGGAGAAAGGCTGACTCTCTGTGCTAGTGCTCATATATTTCTCTCCCAGTGAACTCTCCAATGGCCACAAGGAATTTTTATGCCCCACACAATCAGCTGACTCAACAGCACTGGGTACAGTGCTATGAGCACAAGGAAGAGAGGTCAAACTTATAGTCTAATCTCTGGCTCCAATTCTGTAAAGCACATTGTGTATAAGCCTTACATGGGTTTCTGTTCCAGCCTTTGTTGTGATAATGTTTGTGAGCTGTATAGATAAGATTTTCATAGCACAACCAGGGGAGTACTTTTCATTCAAATGAATTTAAAACCAAATCATTTGAATATTTGCATATATTTTACACATATAATTCAGCACAGCTTTTTACATTTTTCTCTACTAAATCAGAAATCATTAAAATTTACATTTTTAGTACACCATCTAAATAAATTAAATCTAAAAAAATACAATTTAATCTGAGATAACATACGGAAAACAAACTAAACATGTTGCCTTGTTATAACCTGACACATATTGGCCATGACATTTATATCGTGTGAACTAAAACAATACAATAGTTGTAAATTAACATACATTAAGAATCTATTTTTCTTGTACAAAGAAACAATCTCAGAAATTTAAGGTTTTCTTCTAAAAAGTTTTTTTTTCCACCTTTAATGTCATTATTCTGCATAGGGTAACTGTAACTGTTGAGCATTTGAACATAACTGACTTGAAGTTAGTACTAAACACAAGACAGTAAGTCTATAGACCGTAATGAGTTTACATTTATGAAGGTTAGTATTTTGGAGACTGGATCCTGCCTAGGGCTCATCAATTTCAGTTTGAGTGGTCTCCATCAGGATCCATAACCTCTGAGAGGGAGGTTTACAGCCCCTCTAACAATGAGACATTTTTACAAGGAGGTGCAATTATGGCATCAGATACATTATAGTGGCTCTGACTAAGGTTATAACACACAATGTATTTGGCATGGCTGATGGCTTGTGGCAGGTCAGAGAGTTCTCTTCAAGGAGTGATATCTGAATTCTGCACTCCCTGAATGCTACACTTCCACAATGAATGGTTATTAAACAATTTTAAAGGTTGATTTAGAGCCACAAATGCTTAATTTATAACATGATGTTCTAACACATTACCACAATATACTGGCAAGTCATAGGCAAACATAGTATGTCTACCATTTGTAAATAAAGAAGCCTCACCTTAAAGTCACAAGCTTTAGGATTAACTGTATGCCTCTTTACAACCATGGAATATCTGCTAACATAATACGCTGAAGCGGCATCATCTTATGGAGTGTTAACTTTCACAAGCTCAGTGGTGTAATCTGCCCTTCCTCCCACGGGCCGTGCTTTATCACATAAACAGCAAAGCCAGGCTGCCCATTAAAAAACAATTTCACACTATAAAAGCAAGTGTCTAATAGATTTGATATCAAATCTAAAGTGCAGTCAGGGTCATCAAACAAGTGTCTTAGTGTTTTAACAAGGGTAACACATTTTTTATGGCATGTACTTGTTGAACTAAATGCAGTAGTTGTGTACAAAATGTGTACAGGTCACACTACCTTAAGTTCTGGCATGTTAACTATGAGAGCTAAAGGGATTTTAACATCAGGATCGTCTGTGTAGTCCATGGGAACTAAATGTGGAGCCAGTTCATGGAATCTTCCATGTAACCTAGAAAGAAATGAACTACAGGTTAGTATACTTTTCATTTTTTTACTTGGAAATGTAAACATCATTTTTTTACCTAAGCACAAAAATGAACTTGCAATACTACTACTACTACTACTACTCCTGCTATATCCTCCAAATATATTCTCTATATTATCATTTCATATATATATATATATATATATATATATATATATATATATATATATATATATATATATATATATAATTACAGTAGCTATACTAATACATTATTATTAAAAATATAACTATTATAATTATACATAATTATTTTCATTCAAGCAATAATGTGCTCATAAAATCGATTAATCCATATCAACATACTGATACATGTATACAATATATTTCTAAATTTATAAATTGATCTTCTAATGCTGTATATGCAACATCAGCTCTGTTTTATTTTTAGGAGCAGATGTCTCATGGATAGTTGTGAAAAATGCACTTCAGAAATTCAATTATCAATGACCTCAACCAAATCTAATATTTCACTGGGCAATAGAAAATATAATAATGTGTTTGGCTAAAGAGGCGGATTTCACAAGGCTATTTTGTCCTTTTCCACCAATAGAGACCTAGAGACTTTCCCGCAAGCTGTGGACTGATGACTCATTCTGAGCATGGCATACAGCGAGAAATACAGTTTCTACATTGTTAACATAGGAAAAAAATATACATTGGCACACAAGATGTCTCACAAGAATCAAGACTGTTTAGGCTAAAACTGCGTGTGCACATGCACCCACACACATCCTCATATCAAATATGATATTTGACAGTACAAGGCAGAATAAACAAGATTAGTGTGACCCAGAAAACTGTGGCATGTCACCTAAATGTCATCTAAAGCTAATCACTGTGACCCTCTGGTGCCATGGTCCTCTCCAAACTGACAATTTTGATGCTTAAAAAATTAAAACACATTTTAAAAAGGTGTATCAAAATAACCGATTCCATTGTTTAACTGGAAAATGACATTAATCAATTCCACACCTCCATGTCTTCCTACTTCATTAAACCCTGTCCATTCTTAGCCTTACTCTGTTGATTTAGTAGCTCTCTCCTTCAAGCCATCCATTTCTGTGAACAGAAATATAGTATTGTAGGCATTATGAGTAAATCATAGGTGAAATATTTCCTCATGATTTTGCTTTAATATCTAACATTTCAGAAATGAAATTCCAGAATTTCTGAAATTAACTAAACTATGTTAATTTACATCCAATAGTTTTTTTGTGCAGCATTTAAAGATGACCCATATCTTTTAATGGCCTTGACATAGACATTTGCTGAGATCTCAAATTAACACATTTTTCCTTACCCTAAATGTAATCAATCACCCATGACTTGCTCAGTACCTAGAAATACTTCCGTTTTACACGGATTCACTCAGGCTACATATGTAGCTAAGATGATAAAGGCTCATAATCATTTAGCATCATGCAATATCCAAACAAAGTTCATCAAACTTTTACCACAATTACTTTTTTGATAATAGTATGTAAAACAGTGACAGGAAAGACTTTTAGGCTAGTGTATATTTAGGCATGCAGTTTGCAAAATGTTCAGTGGGGGTAGGCATACATTGTTAGCTGCTATTAATTAGCTCAAGTAGCCTAATTGACTGTATTTGGGTTGAGGGAAATGTGTTATTTAGACTTTTCTTTTCTAACTTAATGCTTTAAATGTATCTTCTTGAATTAAATCAGTATGTCAGGGAAAGATGACAAGCCATAATGATTGGTGATAACCTTTAGCTAGCCCTTTATAACAGTGTCACCCAGTGTGCTAATGTGGGGGCTGTACAGGAGGAGGTAGAGAGGTGTTTTATGAAGGTCATAAAGAACAGGACTCCATTAGGTTGGGAGGCGATTGTCCATTTTTCCTGTGCTCCACTGGCCCTGTTATCAAACCCAATCTCAGTGCCATTGTATAAGTATGATTCATTCATATAAATCAAGGAGGCTTCTTGCATGAGACCTGGGTAGCTGGAAGTATTGTTAAAATCTTGTAAAGGTGCTAAGCGTAAATTGGCTAACCAGTGTGTTACACTCCATAGCATCTTGTGTTTTTAAACACATAAAATATTAACAAATCATAATTGGAGTGATTATAATTTAACTGCTAACATTTGTTAAAGCTAGGTTTCTGAGAAATAACTCTAGGACTGCAACACATTTAGCACATGGCTAGTACCGTACACATAGAGAATATTGTTTGGTGCAGTACCATACATCTCTGTTCTTCTTCAATTTGTGCTCCTGAGCTTAAATGCAGCTGATAAACAGAAAAGCATGGTGGAGCTTCAGAAGAGCACTCAAAGCTCCTTGGTGCATAACCGCCTTCCCCATGGATGACTCCATCTCAGGAGTAATGAAAGCAGCCAGTGATGCTGAGCTCTTAAGGCAGGAGGTAAAAGGCTCAATGGCTCAATGCTGAGGAATAAGCTGATACTTTAGTGGCCATTAGCAGCTAACAAGTTAAACAGCTCATTAACCCCCAGTCTTTGGAAATGTATGCTACCTATTTTCAAAGCAGACATTTAGCTGGTGTAGTATGAACATAGCTGTGGTTTTTTTTAACTCTATTGTTTTCATGGTGTAGAAATGCACCCAAAACTATGCATTTTAGCATTCAATACACTATAACTGATCACCTAATAACCTATATGTATTCATGCATTCATTCATTCAATTTCTGTAACTGCTTAATCCAGTTTACCACAGGTCACAGTGGGTCCAGCAGCCTACTCAGAATCAAAATGCACAATGCAGGAATACAGCTTGGATGAAGCAACAGTCCATCACATGGCATCACACACTTAGTCACACACACACACACCTATTGCACAGTCAGTCCACCTATCAACATAAGTTTTTGAACTGTGGGAGGCAACAGAAACAACCAGAGGAAACAGAGACGCTGGGGGAACACAAGTCCTCAAAGATAGTGTCCTTTATGAACAATGTGAAGTCATTTTTTTCTAATTAGAACAAAGGTTTTTTTGACACTGACTGAAAAATAAAGCCAATGAAATGATGACCCGTGTCAGTGAAAAATATATTGGACTCCCACATGCTGCAGCATCACAAAGTTCATGACCCAAGATGACTCATTTGGGGATTTTATAAGATCATGCTTGATGCCATCACATTAGCTAAAAGCTTCTGTTACAGTTTCTCCATCATATATTATTTGTAAGACTGATAATGATAAAAGATCATTCAGATGATTCATAAAAGATGAAGGAAATGTCAAACACATCCATTATCAGCTTCTGCAGTAGGGTGGCTACAACTTTGGTGCTCTCTTTCTAGGGTAAGTATTTTAAAGTCTGAATTACAGAGCTTTCATATAACTGTCCATCATTGTTCCAGTAAAATGTCACGTAACTTGGATCATATCACTTTATTCTCTTCTTGTTTCAGTGGGCTGCCAATCTGTCAGACCCTGCAGCTCTCACACTACAGGGAAATCCCATCCTATGGAATCCATTACATCACATTTAATTAATTAGAAGATCTAATTAAATCAAGGGTGATGAAAATCTGTGTAGTCTGATACTTGGCAGCAAAAGCTGACAGAGCCAGCTGAGGTAAACAAGTAAACAATATAAATAAATCCTAGGATGAGAATATTCAAGAGAATTTAATTATTTCAGAGTCTTGTATATTTTATGTTTGTTTTTACTACATAATAATGTATGTCTACATGATAAATATGTTTGATTGGACTGGATGTTTTGAGGAAGGGAAGGGCATGATTTAAAAAAAAAAAATCTAAATCAGATGATCTAAGCAAATGATTTTTCTAGCCAACCTATAGGCATGCCCCTGTTCAAAATGTGTGTGTGTGTGTGTGTGTGTGTCAGCCTAAAAAAAAAACAAAAAAGGAAACAATTATAGCAAAAAGGAATTTTATTTAACAAACCAAAACAATGTTTTCCTAAAGAAATGCAAACGGAATGCCTTGTACTTTTTATGTTTCAGTTTCAATGAGAAAATATAACCAGCACGTTTTAGTACCGCAGTGAAAACGTTCTGTCAGTGAGTCAGACAAGGGGATGTACCACAGTTATGCCTCAGCAAATCAGAGTCCAGTTTTGTGCTGCTTTATGACTGTAATTGAGTCATTTGACTGTAACCCTATGCTCTGCCTCATTCCCCTGTATCTTCTTTTAATTTCTCTGAGTAGTCACTTGATCTATGAACAATGCCGATTAACAGTGTATCCTGAAACCTGAGAATGGGATGTCAATTCCATTAGAAAATAAAGGGAACAATTTGTTTTATGTATGTCTTCCCACTGCGTCCAGCTTAAGGATGGATTTCAGCTAGAAAGCAAACAACCTGAAAGGCAGCATTGGCTCTTACAGCCTAATCCTGCTGTCCAGCCATAAATGAACAGGCATGCAGGGTCTGTGTGAAGGCTGTAGAGTTGAGATGCTTGCCCCTCACCAGATTGGTTTCCAGGTATACCACAAGGCTTGCAAAGTGATCTCTGCCCAGGTGAGAAGGCCAATGCAAAGGTTAAAATGTTTCAGAGACAACTGAACCACTCTGCTCAGAATACCAAAGCATGGCCTTTCTAGAATGTTCCAGTATTGGCAATTCTAGTTCACCTCCAAACCAGAAATACAATGAGAATTGTAGTGAATTTTATACAAAATATTTATTAATATATAGTAATTAACAAATTAATAAAATAAAATGGCAAATAATATAAAAATATTTAGGTTATGGATTTATATATATATATATATATATATATATATATATATATATGGGTTGGACAATGAAACTGAAACAACTGGTTTTAGACCACAATAATTAGTATGGTGTAGGGCCTCCTTTTGCGGCCAATACAGCGTCAATTCATCTTGGGAATGACATATACAAGTCCTGCACAGTGGTCAGAGGGATTTTAAGCCATTCTTCTTGCAGGATAGTGGCCAGGTCAGTATGTGATGCTGGTGGAGGAAAATGTTTTCTGACTCGCTCCTCCAAAACACCCCAAAGTGACTCAATAATATTTAGATCTGGTGACTGTGCAGGCCATGGGAGATGTTCAACTTCACTGTCATGTTCATCAAACCAATCTTTCACCAGTCTTGCTGTGTGTATTGGTGCATTGTCATCCTGATACACAGCACTGCCTTCAGGATACAATGTTTGAAACATTGGATGCACATGGTCCTCCAGAATGGTTCAGTAGTCCTTGGCAGTGACGCGCTCATCTAACACAAGTATTGGGCCAAAGAAATGCCATGATATGGCAGCCCAAACCATCACTAATCCAGCCCCATGCTTCACTCTGGGCATGCAACTCTCTGGGTGGTACGCTTCTTTGGGGCTTCCCCACACCGTAACTCTCCCGAATGTGGGGAAAACAATAAAGGTGGACTCATCAGAGAACAATACATGTTTCACATTGCCCACAGCCCAAGATTTGCACTCCTTACACCATTGAAACCGACGTTTGCCATTTGGCTAAAGCAGCCCGGCCGTGTATATTGACCCTGAGGAGCTCCCAACAGACAGTTCTGGTGGAAACAGGAGAGTTGAGGTGCACATTTAATTCTGCCGTGATTTGGGCAGCCGTGGTTTTATGTTTTTTGGATACAATCCGAGTTAGCACCTGAACATCCCTTTAAGACAGCTTCCTCTTGTGTCCACAGTTAATCCTGTTGGATGTGTTTCGTCCTTCTTGGTGGTATGCTGACATTACCCTAGATACTGTGGCTCTAGATACATCACAAAGACTTGCTGTCTTGGTCACAGATGCACCAGACGTGCACCAAAAATTTGTCCTCTTTTGAACTCTGATATGTCACCCATAATGTTGTGTGCATTGCAATATTTTGAGCAAAATTGTCCTCTTACCCTCTGCTAATTGCCCCTTCACACTCTGCTCTTACTGGTGCAATGTGCAATTAATGAAGATTGGCCACCAGGCTGGTTCAATTTAGCCATGAAACCTCCCACACTAAAATGACAGGTGTTTCAGTTTCATTGTTCATTGTCCAACCCCTATATATATATATATATATATATATATATATATATATATATTTATGTATATATATAAATATATATATATATAAAAGAAAGCTCTGTGGAGGGTCTAGTTTATATATAGTTACTATTAGTTAGAGCAAAGGAACAAGGTAAGAAGGCAAAGTCAATAACATCAATGTTCAACAAAATGATCAAGAAACCAAGAGTGTAAGTTTGGTTTCGCTTCCTTCTATAGAAGTAATATATCAATAATCTCATACTCATCACTATTGACAGTAATGAACTATTGCCAAGAAATTAATGAAAGCAATCCAAAATACCTGTTCTGTTACCTATATTAACTGTAACTTGCAAGCATATTTGGGTTCTTGAAAGCACTTTATAAATGTAAATTTTATTATTATTAGTTGTCAAATAAAACACGCTTTGTTTTGACCTTCCAACTGTGCTGTAGTGCAACAGTTGCTATAATGAGATGATGTATTTTACAACTAATAATTCCATTAGAGACAGAAGGGATGTTGATTAATTAAAGCCGGCCTAATGAGCATGGACTGAGAGAATTTCATAAATATATATTTGGAACATTTACATCTTCAGAGGCATTAATCACCATAATAGACTGCACCAAGGTAGAAAACAATCTGATTATAATTTCTTATCTATCATAAGTTGACATGATGTGAATCACATAAATATATTCTAAGTGCACTACAATACACATGTACTGCTGCTGACAGTATATTTATTGCTAACAATTAAGTGGGTAATCACTAAACAATCACACGACCATGAAGGATGCTCACTAACACCAAAGTCCACTTCTGGAGAGCAGCCACAGATCCTAGTAGTACTTGCCACAGAAAGTGAAGTATTAGTTCTACAGGTATTAGACCACATTTTTCTTCCTGATAAATCTGGAGGCTATCCGAATAGAAAGCCATCCTTGCAGCTGAACTGGCTGAGTCTCAACAGCAGTGCTGCACGCGGGCCAACAACTCTGCATACACACAGCACAACCTACAAACACAGAGAGGTCTGTGCAGAGATACTACTGGATGTTTGTGATTTTGCAATGACAGTGACTTGTAACTGATAAAATGCTATTTCATTTCAATTTCATGCTTAGCTGCCTGCTACCTGGCCTACTGTGGGAGTTTTTGATAGAGACACATAAACAAGTACCCCAAAAGCTAATATTCTTTAACACAGCATTGTATTTTTTAGCAATTTACAGAAAATTTTGTATTACCTTTGTGTTTTTAGTAATCAGTGTTCTCTCACAATAATACACAGTATGAATCTTACAAATGTGTTACATAATTGTGGGAATATTGAGCATTGTTGCAACATGAAGTGTCCTGTGTCCTGTGAATGAACGAACCACTCGGAACCTGCATTGTCAGCCGATCATAAATCCTTGCCTAGCCACTGACTTACTATAGGCAAGTAATACAACCAAGTGTATCATTAGTGTAACTCTTAGCATGATCATCAATCAAAAATGGTAAAACAGCTATTGTATCTTAATTCAGCACAACAGGAATGGCCAATATTTACACCTTCAACCAGAACAAGAATTCACATTAAAAAAAAGGCATCAAGACAGGCAGGTACGTTTGTAAATTTAAGTTAGCCAATCTCATTTAAGACAGTAAATAAAGTTGTACGCTGTAATAGCTATGCACCTCCCTAATTTCAACATTCCCCACTCACAGACTACTGCATTATGACTGTAGAAGAGGAGTAGACATGTATACTACATATGTTCTGATGGTTATATATTTTATTGTTGCTATGTGAGTGTTCCTTTAAGAATGCAGTGTATTATGGTTAACAATTTCTGTTAAATTACCGCAATTTTTTAGACAGTTCAGACAATTAACTTACCTAATATTCAATATACAAAGTTTGTTAAAATACTATTCTATTTTCACGAGTAACTCAAAAAAGTAACGTTGTATATGACTTACCGAAGAATTTCTTTGCGTGTGAAAAAAGTGCAGTCCTGCAAGGATAGAGAGCATATTTTTAAATTTATTTTTAAAAGCAAATTCTAAAAAAATACTGCCTGCAGAATTTGTGTTCAACACTAACAATGTCCGGAAGAAGTGATTTTAAATCATTTCTAACCTTTATTAACTACACAGAAAAATCACCAGTGTTTTAATAAAATTAACACTGTTTTACAATGCAACACTCTTTAAAACATATAGTTCTGATTTAACACAGGCAAATTTGCTGTGTAAGGTTAAGCTGATTTTAAATTTCATTACTTCACACAAATGGACACATGGGCCAATGTAACCTCAGAGCATTGTGTCTCTGCACACAGCAGGGTTTAATATTTCACTCAGACGTTGTGCTGTGTCTGAGGACTGCTATCTATCATGTACCTGTGATATGAGACCAGGCGATATTATCAGAGGCAATGGCTATGTCTGTCTGCATGTTATGAGGCCTTTCACCCAACATAAACCTACCAACACATTTAGCACTGCTGTTCTCAGCCCTGAGGTTTCATTCAAACCTTAAACCAACACAATATAGCAGTGCCAGTTTGTGCAGAAAACTTTATTAGCTAATGATTTATGTCTCCTTTATGATGTTTACCCTGCTTTCTCTGGCACAGTTGATGAAGAAAAAAACAACAACACATCCCTGAAATTATAGGAGACACTTGAGAGCGCTTTTTATAGGCATTAGCCTTTGAATATTGTTAATTGGTCATTAATTTGAAATATTAGGCCTTGAATCTGCAACGTGAGGTAAGGCCACATAGCTAAGGAATATTAACACCCTGGATAGATGACCTAGAGCTAAATTATTGCCAGAAACAGAAGATGGACCATAAATCCATTAATGATTACAGGCTCAAAGAAGAAAATGACTGTTTGCTAAAAGTCAACATTTCTCATCAATCTTACACCCAGGAACAACAAAATGAATTTTAAAGTAAAACTCCCTAAACTTTGCATGTGGTGTAACAGTACAGATTAAATAATCTGATAATTAAAAAAACACAATCAGCTGCATAAAAACAAACAAACAAACAAAGCTGTATACATTTGTACAGTTTTACCTTAATGTTTACAACTTCACTAAACTGAAACTCCAAATACTAGAAAAAACTATGAAACATGGCGCAGGTATGTGGTTGGGTTTTAGAAAGTAGGAAAGGGTTAGATCTAATAACAGAAGAGACAATTTCTTATTATGCTACAATAAAGACTGGTTATGTCACTAAGGAAGACGTGGCAGATGAAGTATGACAGACAAAGTGATCCTTCTTTCAATCAGTTGGTCAAGTATCACTGGTCCAAGAGTTTGATTTCAAAGTATTAATGACAGAAGCCATTGATGTTGGCCCTGGTCATTTTTCTACCTTAGATTAACTTCAAGTTTTTCAAGACATAGTTCAAGACACTCAGTAGTGTTAAATCCGTTGTTTAAGAAATGTAATCTTGACTATTCAGCTTTGTGTTGCCATCCAAGTAGTAGAACAGTGTAAACAAAGGTGTTGGATATGTAAGAAATAGGCAAAGATTACTAGAAAGATTGTACTGCTTGGAATAAACAAACAAAAAAATTAGCTTGAAACTAATAATTAACCATAAGACTTCAACAGATTATTTTTCTCCAGTGCACAGTACACCTGGTTTTTGTTTTTGAGAACAAAAGCAGGGTCTTCTTGAATATTCATGTCCACAAAAGCAAACTACACTGGCAGGTGAAAATATATATTGCCATGCATAGGATTTGTTCAGCCAACATTGTAACTAGGCTATGATTAATGTAACAGGAGACAAAATGTTGTCATTTAACTTGTTAGGGTTTTCATTCATTACTTGCCATGTTACTGAAATGACTCATTTTGACAAATCCTTGTGTCCATCAAGCACAACAGAACCCTCAGTTGAACAGATTTAATACCTAAAGTGTTCAATTAAACCCTGCAATGTTAATTTAAGTCCAGAGAGGCCCAAATGAACACTTTAAAACAATCGGATATTAACACCAGTATTATGAATTTGATACTGATTCCTCAGCAACATTTTATTTTGTGCCTTCTGATTAAAACCCAAAAGTGGGTGTGGTTTCAACCAGAAATAAGTGTATCATGCTGAATGTGCATGTATTTAATGGCTACAATGAATTGCAGGCTGTTTAAAAATGGCTGATATAATGATGACAAACAATCAGCATACATTGAAATTCAGTACTGAATAATACAGACTGTTTCAGTGTTCAGCTAAGTACTTTGTGTAGTAACACAGAGGTATTACCCTGTTTCTAAATATTCAAGTTTATTCAGCTCTGTCTATTCAATCTACACTAGAGATTGTGCTCTCAATACATTCTGCTTTCATTTTAAAGTCTTGGGTTTAATATTTTATTGGTTTTGGAGGAAAGTGTCTGCATCTGGCAGGTTGACTTGCATCTTCTTGGCTATTAAAGACATTTTGTCCACCCCGGATTAATTTTCTGCCACAGAGTGGAATGGTGCTTTGTTGTATTTAGCTGACTTTCACAGATTTAGAAATTGCTTGATGTTTATTGGCTTGTTATTAAGAATGCTTTAAATAAACTGCTGAGATATTGACTCACGCACAAAACTGCAACAATTTTTATGTCAGATATTGATTAGAAGAAAAATATGATGTGGCTGTATTTTTATAGCTATGTTATATAACATACAATTTTGATAGTGTTGAATTAAAGACATTACATGTTTAATTGTATTATAAATAACTTAAATAAGCTAATATTTGTTCTATGTGAGATCAGAATTTATAATATGCAGATATAATCATATTCGGAGGAACAGCTTTATCTTTGAAAGTATTGCCTTTCATGCATTTTGAGAACATTTGCCTTTCAATTCCTCATTAGAAAAGACTTGTTCAGAGAAACAGCCAACACAGAAACCTGCTCCCTGGTTTCATTGATTACAGTTCTCTTAGCAGTCTATCACTTATTTATCTAACAGAACAAGGAGAACAATACGTAAAAAAAGTGCTTTACCTGATAGGCGTCTAGCTGTTCATCAGTAAATATCGTTTGCTTATTACCCATCTTAGTCGAGTGTTCTTCCTCTTGTACAGATGCATCACATTGGAAGTTCGAGGACTCCTCTCTTTTCTAGGCATTTATGGCATGTACACGATGTGGCCAGACGAGAAAACTGTGACCACGCATAGAATTTCAGAGCCGCTACTTACTTATGGATGTTTGTAACATGGATAACACCCTCCATAAATACTTGAGTGCAATGTGACCGAGTGCAATTCTCCTGGTTACTCAAATGTAGAGGTTCATGAATAGCACAACAGCCTAAACAGCCTGCTCTTTCTCACACACTGTTTCAGCACCCACTGCTGTTCGCAACCGCCAGCACTAGGGTGAGAGACTGCTGGAGAGGAAAATCCCGCGGTCACGCCAGCAGGGGGCGCCGGTCACTTGCATTAGTGTCTAATACTATAGGTGTCAAATAAAGGCGACGTTCACAATTGAATTAAATACATTTTTATAAAATTCAGATGTTTCCTCAATATTTGCTAACTTTCCAGTCTGTGGTAATTCAAACAGTGAATAAAAACCTACCGACAAGTTAAACTATGTACAAATAACAAATAATGTCGTTATTTCACCCTCTTCATTAGTGTTCCACCATAAAAGATGCAGAGCTTTTGAATGTAAACAAACCAGGGAGAACTGAACGTTTGACGTCAAACTGACAGTTTGTGAGTATAAGCCCTTGACCTACCCGAACTAACCTAATCCAACTATGAAAGTCCTAACAGTCTTCCTGCTGAAGTAATATTTCCGCTGGCCTATACAGAGGTCTGTTAAGGAGCCCAATTTAGACAGTTATGCAGGCTTCTCAAGGGAAAAAAGTTATGCATTTTGATAATCTAGATTTTACTCAGTAGTAACCTAGTAATTATGTATTAGTTAAAAAAAGATAGAAATTAGTCTAGTAAATTTAATAAAAATAACATTCACATTCAGTGAATTTCTATAATCATTGTCCATTTTATTATCACCACTTGCAATATAGGTGCACTTAGTTCTACAACTACAGATACATACCTGTTGCTTTGTTTTCCACCTTATCCTTCAATTGTCTTCAAAAGTACCAACACAGGAGCCAAAAGAGCAGTTATCATTCTCAGAACTGCAGTGAGACCGACACGCTGGCAGCAGTGTGTTACTCTGTTGTGCAGATACAAGTGAACCCAGCAGTGCTGCTGGAGTTTTTAAACACTGTGCCAACTCACTGGCCACTCTGTTACACAAAATATATTGGTCTGTCTTGTAGATGCACATTTAAAAACAGCTCATCTGCTGCTGCACAGTTTGAGCATCAATGGTGACAGGATGCTGTTGGCTGCATATTTTAGTTGCTTTACTATTCTCGATGCAGCAGTAACACTGGGGTGTTTTAAAAAATTCTAACAGTACTGCTGTGTCTGATCCAAACTTAGCAGTGCACCACACTGTGGCGTTAGACTGGCCTTTGTGTTCTCAATAAAGCAAACATACGGACTACGCTCAAGTTCGTGTATTTCACTGTTCAACTTTTCACCACCCCCACCAAGTGGCGCTATTTAACCTCTAACACTACACACACCACGACAGAGACACTGTAGTAGTGAAAATAATTCATTCATTTTATCCATTTATTTATTCAACTTATCCAGTTCAGGGGCGCGGTGGGTCCAGATCCCTGCACAAATATCCCTGCTTTTAAAGGGGGCTAACAAAATGTGTAGAACCATAACTGGACTACAATCCAGTATGGTAAATGGAACTGATAAAATGGACAATGATGTGGATACTAATAATACTAATATTATGGTTTATCGGTGTATGCAAATGTTTTTCATGCCCTCAAATAAAATAAAGAATTCAAATTAAGCTGTTTTTGCAGTTTAGGTTCGACTGTAGGTGAACGTTGCTTCTGGAAAGTTTAACGATTTTTAAATATTTAAAAACTATTGTTGTATGAGTTAAGTGAAGAAATTTAATATATTACTGTTAGCGTTTCCTTAGTCTCAGTCACAGACGCTCTACCCACAAGCTTCTGGAAATGCGAGACGCAAGACCGCCGTAACCAAGGAGAGAGGCTACATAGCAACAGAGAGGAGGGCGACCTCTGTGTGTGCTGAATTATAACGGAGCGTGTGCGATTAAAATAATCAGCTGGTTTTCTATACATTTTACCCCAGAAAATGGAGGTTTGATAATACCTTAATTAAATAAAATCAGAAAGTTCAATTATACTGAGGCGCAACTAGCTAGCTAGAGATAGCAAGCAAATCTACAGTCTCTCTCTCTCTCTCTCTCTCTGTGTGTGTGTGAGTGAGAGAGAGAAAGAGAGAGAGTGCTCCTACTGCTGAGTCTGCTGTGTTTGTCAGATGATAGCACGAAAATCTTTAGCCGGACCTAAAGTAGAACCTCTTCATGTCCCTCGAATAACTTCGTGAATTCTGATAAATATGGAATCTAAAAGGGATAAAGAGCACGGTGGGTTTTTTGTGAGTCTCAGTCCGTGCTTTGTAAGTGTATGCCGTTGCTGCCTGTGTTAGCTCGGCTCTTTATTTTAAGGAGGCTGAAGTTGGCACCTTTTTCGAATTTCCGTACCACCTTAAATGGTTCAGCAGGACAAATCTTCCGCCAGAACGAAACGTTAATTGCTGTACCGTTTAAGGTGGAACGGGGAATTGTAGTGAGAAGCTGGCAGTTAGTTTCATGCTTCGCTTTTAGTGTAGGTCTGTAGCTGTTAGCTGTCCGTTTGCTGTGTTGCTCATGTCAATTTCACGCCTTATGAACGGGTGCATTTCGGTGGTCAGTATGGTTTATTGGCTTTTGTTTAGACTATAATAAGCAAACTTATAAACGTATAATAGGCAAACTAGTGAAGGTTACTCACATTGAGCCTACCCTTTAAGCACTGCGTTAGTTTTGATTGTGCTTGTTGCTTTTTCACACTCTCCGCCGTCTCGATTTAATATTACGGCCTGTGCTTCGGGCTTTCTCGTGGAAAATTGAACTGTTGTTTACCAACTGTTGTTTACTCACAGTGGTTTACTTTGAAGCTCTCATTCTGTCATATAGAATAGATTGTGTGGTCCTCTCATCTGGCATTTCCCCCCTCTAGTGTCAAGATATGTTAGGGTAGATCACAGTATTATCTAAAGTCAATCGAAGTAGGCATTGTTTTGGCTCAGTTTGTACAGATGTGCAGCACTGTGTAAATTCAGTTTTAAAAAGAATATTTCAAAGGACCCATCCCAAGTATTAATATTTAAATTGCTTGCATTTTCCATGTGTTTTCCATTCGAGAAAAACACCCAGTAAGTTTCTGTAGGTTTGTGACCAAAGCCTAATTTGTTTTATATGTCCATCTCCAACCATTCTTTTTCATTAGAATATAAACGGGCAGATTTTGATACTATACATTTAAGCCTGACAAATGTAAATAAGGGCTCTTCGAACTGGCTGATGTTCAGTTAAAACATCATCCTTATGACTTTAGCTTGAATGGACAGGGGTTAACTGGGATAGAGAGGGATGATCAAAAACTATCAAATAACCAGTTTGTTTCAACACTTAATTGTAAGTTGTTAATTTTATAATCTCCATTTACCATATAGGTGGATTATGTGGTTTTGTGTGTACAGATATTGCTTTGTTTAATTTGTTAGCCTCCTTTCACATTGTTCGGTGACACTGAAGTGGCGATGGTGAATTAGTGTGAGGTGGAACCAGAAAGTAGGTGTGTCTAATACAGTGCTCGGACAGCACTGTTGTGTCTGATCCACATGTTGTAAAAAACAACGGATAGTAGCAAGCCATCACCACAACATCTATATCAGTGCAGTGCTGAGAAAGATCTGCTACTCAAATTATATCTGCTTTGCGGTCATGCTTACTACTGAATTACAAAGGAGAAAGGGGGCTTTTAAAAGTATGCAGAGCAACAGGTTTACATGAGTCTGTATGAAAAGTGGAGATAATAATATGGACAAGAGCAGAAGCAAGGGGGGTTCAATATTTTTATTCATTGGTGTATGTTTATATTTTATTAATTGTGACATCACAAAACCAATACATACAAAATGAGGGTTTTTTTTCTTGCAGTTTCCATGTATGTGCTGGGGATTGCCCATTTAAAAAAACAACACAGAACATTTAAATTAAAAAGAGGAATATTTCAGTTTTCCAATATATGTGCCCTTCAAGTACAGCAGTCAGCTGAATATTCAGTTTAATGCTAAAAGAATAAAGAAAATACACTAACAGTAAACACGATAGCTTGTGAGTAGTGAAGAACCCAGCCTGTACTTCCACACTGTCACCAAAGTTCAGAGAATGAGAACAGGCAGGTTATTTTTTGCTTGTTTTGCTTCAGCGACTATCCTCATGCAGTCTTTCTTTGTCTTGCAGAAACAGAGTGTTCAAAGATCACCACCGGGCTTCTCAAGTCCAGAACAGGGGAATTCGATTTGGAATCCATTTTATTTCTTAAATTACGAAGCTTAGGTATGTGTCATACTGTTGTGGATGTTTTTTAGAATTTACTGTATATTTTGGATTCATTTTGTCAGACTTACACAATAGGTTTTTTCATTTTCTTTACAACTTTGTGTTTTATTCTGTTTTTTAGGGATTTATGAACTTGGATGTATTGGAGAATGTATAAACCTGGAGAGGCTAGACCTCTCAGGAAATAATATCACAAATATAGGACCTCTAGCATCACTCAGACTCCTTGTTGTGCTTAACCTGTCAGCTAACAGGATTTCTAATTTGGGTAGGTGTAATTTATGGAGTAAGTTTTGAGGTTGATGCAATGAGCACATACAAAGAAAACAACAAAATATTGGTAAATAAACAAACTAAATATTGTTTTTTTAAATATGTTTATTTTAGAACCAATTGCAAGCTGTGAAAGTCTTCAGAGTCTCAATGTTGCTGGCAATCATATATCCAGGTAAATCTGGCATCCATTTATTTCAGATTTCCTGTATGTGTTTCTGTGTGTATAACTATGAACTTACACTGTGTCAAATCTACAGCACTGATAATCTCCTTGCATTGAAGTCTTTAAGAAAATTAGAAAGTATTAGACTGAAGGACAACACATACAATTACTCTAATCCAGGTCAGTTCTCCAAATGCATTACTGTCGTTTCAATTTACATTTTGAATTCATGAAATTATTTTTTAAATTCTGTTTTGATATTTCAGTTTGCAAGAACTCATCATACAGAAATATTCTCCTTGAAATCTTTCCAAACATTAAGGTGTTAGATGGTGAGAAGCTTGTTTTGCTTTTAGACTTATAATAGCAGCAACTGGCTTAAGAAAATGTAAGCCCACTTTCTTTAATGCATTTCAATAGGAGAAAGGGTTGTGGGACGTGGAAGTGATCTATACCAACTATGCAAAGACATTGATGACACAATAAAAGGTAATTCTCATTGTACATCTTGTCCTGTATACGTATTTTAAAGGGTTTATTGTTTTTTATATATTTAGTTTAAAAATGAGATGTTTGTTTTGTCTCTGTGTGCTAATATACATTTGCGTAATTATTAAATTTGTCTTGTTAAATTTATGCCCAATTTTGGCTTTAGACTGGATTTACATCTTGAATTTTCCAGCAGGCATGTATAAAAATGGTCAACTGCCAGAAGTGCCAGACTGTAAGCCGTGGGTAGATGATGGTTTTTGGGAGATAAAGAGATCAAATAATGCCATTGTTGATGAAGCCTACAAACAATTTAATGGTAAAAATTGTTTTAGTTTTTAAATCAGTCATTTAGTACAATTAATGCTTCTGTTAATTTTGTTATATAAACCTGTTGTTTGGCAGATGTTCTTCATGAATGCCGACTGCTGAACAGCAGAGCAGCACATGCAATCTCACAAACTGAGAGGACCACTGGCCTCAAGAACCAACCAAAGCAATATGCTGTTTGAAACCAGCATTTTAGCCACAATGGGTGTCAGTGTAATTTTTTTCCTGTTTTCTAAAACCTTATTTGCTACAACACAGTTCTTTCTGAGGGTTTCTTTTTTAAGATCCACATGCTTGACACATCACCAGTGCCAGAAATCCTGAATATTCAGTGTTGCCTGTAGTATGAAGGTTTAGTGACTGTAAGTATACTTCTATCCTTTCTGGTGTTCTGTCCTAGAAAGGAGCCGACACAGTGAAACCTGACTCCGTTCTGACTCTCATCTCAGGATGTTCAAAATGAGTCTTCTTTGGACTTGTAACACTAAACTATAAAAGCTGTTATTGCTTTAACCAATGCTGCTATTTGGACATAAGGTGAATTTGTGAAGTACTTGTTTTTTGTTTATTGATCACTGTTGAGGCTTTCCCATGTTGCACTTGTTGATTGCAGTGTTTTGGGAGATATTTTGGACTTTTTATCATATGCTTTATATGAATGCATATTGTTTTTGTAACCTCAGTGAATTTTTGCATTGTGTTGCATTGCTCTTTTAACTTTTTGCTTCAACTGTATTTATAGTTTTTTATCACTCCTGATGCTGAATTGTCCCATGCTTTGTAAACTTGCATTTACATAGATAAAGTCAACTCTTACTTGAATAGAGTCTCGTTCTCCTGTATTTAATTTGGATTTAATGCAAAGGTATTACAGTTTCCTCTTATGTCCAGTCTATGGTAAATGACTGTTGGCTGATTTATATTTATATTTATAGATGGCTATCTTCTGGTATTTTTGGGGCATACTGTCTCCCTTAATAATCATTTTACTCAAGATATTTCCTTTATGACTAGTTAATAGACAGTGATATTAGGTGTTGTAGAATGAATTATAAAATATATATCATTATTGCACTGTGACATCCAGCCCAGCAGAGGATGCAATAGTTTCAAACCTGTTACTGAAAACACTACTCTGTTTACTTCCCGTCTGCATGCTAGTAAGTAGATGGTTCAGAGGGTTGCCAGATTGAAGATAATTCCTCACTTTTTAGTGCAATAAAATTTAGAACCACGCACACGTAGTACATTATAAAAAACAGGAAAAAGTATAAATGCATTCATTAGTTATTAATTTTTATACAAAAGTTGCATGCACTTACAACTTTATATTTAAATGTATATATTCTGTATGTATGTAAATCTAGCCAGACTTGATTCAGCTGGCGTGTTCATCATCAAGTGATCTCATCTTGGTTTCTGGTCTATTTTAAGTTCTGTACGTTCAGAAATGTTTTCTAGGGCTATGAAATGTCACCTGTTGTAACTGAAACCAAATGCTATTCACATTTTAAGTACTGTTATAATTCCTCATTTTTATTCTAGAAATAGGAACTATTGTACTGTTTAAGTGTTGGAATCCTGTAGGACTTTCTATATGTAAAGGGGTGTTGTACAAATGACTACAATTAATCCTCAGCTTCACACCATATTTCCTATATTAAGAGAATTATTAAACCAAAGGTTTAAATTTATTAAATTGACAGGACAAATTTATATAGGGCACAATTTATTAATCAAGGGAATTATTTATTAAATCATAGGATGATTTTTCTACATTTACATCCAAGTTTACTGAACATTATATTATATAAACAGAGATTAAATAATAAATATTTGACATCTTTGACTTAATATTTAGTAGCACACTTACTTTTTTGTATACTTTAATGAATTTTGCACACAGTCTATTAGAACATTGGACCACACTTAGTTTGCCAACTGTTCCATGTCTCACAGATTTGCAGTGTGCCTTTTCCCAACTGCTGTTCTGAGATCTCTCCACATGGGTTTTACAGGCTTTATATCTGGACTCATTGCTTGACACTTCAAAACTGTCCATCACTTTATTTCACACCATTTCTAAGTGCTATCTGTGTCATTTTCCTGCTGGAAGAACCATGACCTCTGAGACCCAGCATGTAGACACTGTGCTTATATTGCACTACAAAATCCTTTGGTGTTTTTCCGATTTCATGAGATACATGCATACACTGAAGGCATTCAGTGTCAGAAGCAGCAGAGCAACTCCAAAACTACATCTGTGAACCTCCACCTATCTTTGTTTGTGTTTGACCGTAGACCGCTTTCTTTCCTTTGACAGTCTAGTTTTAATTTCTGTACAAGTTACAACTCTGCTTTACCAGAATATTATATTTGGATCTGATTTGTGCACAGGACATTCGCCCATACTCCACATAGAGACCCAGAGACATTAAACTCCACTCTGACCTTTTTATGCCTCTCTCAGCAGCAGGGTCCCCCTGGGCTTCCAAATATAGTGTCCCATTTAATTCAAATGATGACAGATTATGCAGTCTCATTTGATCTTTTCTACCTTTTGTTTGCAGATCAAACTGATTTTACTTGAAGTCTGACTGAGGTTCATTAGCCATAATATGAACAAACATTTGTTGGAATCTTCTGTCTGTATTTTTCTGTTAACATATGGAGAAGTAAGCTTCAGTGCCATGGGCTGTAATTTTTGGTTGTAATTTGGGCATTAATTACAACGGGCATTAATATGTCAAATTGACTTATAGCCTTGAGCTAGTCGATAGTTTTCATGGTTTTATTACTCATATGGACAATTCATAGCTCCATTCTTTTCTCCTTGCTCAGTGTGTTACATGGACACAAAGCTTGAGTCAATTTGCTGTAGGAAAGTATCAAAAAATCAAAGAAGCATCACATGACACATGGGTGTCAGTTTCATTTTTTCCTTTTTTCTAAAACCTTATTTGCTACAGCACAAAGACGTGGTTGTAACAATTTTCTGTGAGAAGTGTATTTTCTGAGAGAAATGCAGGATTAAAGTTTTTGGCCTCGTGTTCTGTATTGTGGATTAATGTGTGACATGGCAACCCTGTTTGGTCTGCGCTGTGTACGGTGAAGGTTGTGAGTGTCTGGACACAGCGGAGGCGCCTGGAGGAGAGAGACAGACACACAGAGAGGATGGCTGGTAACGCGTGGAGGTCAACGGTGAGAAGAGACAAATATAACTCTTCACTGAGCTTAAATCCGGGCTAATCTTTGGGCTACCCTCGGGTTAAATCCGGCCGTTTCGGCGTGTGTGTTATAATGGGAGGTTCTAAACTTTTTAGGGCTGTGTTCTCAGGCCCTCTGTGCGCTGTGTCCTTCATAACCTCGGCTTATTCTAATTACACCGGTTAATATCCTGAACGCCTAGTTCAGTTCAGTTCAGCTCAATTACCACGAACACGGGATTAAACCACCGGGAGTGAATCCCCTTTACAGCTGTTATGTGCCTTTACTGTTCCTTGGCGCTGGTAGGCAGCTACACATCTGTATTAGCTCGAAGTTAGCTCAGGGCTCGGCGGACACGCCTGTGCTTGTCAGAGAGGATGAAGTTGGCTTATTTAAAACATCCATTCCACCTTAAATAGAGGACACGCCGCAGCGTTGAAGGTGGAGGGGGAAATGCGAACAAGAACCAACACTTAGCCTCGCTGCTTCTCTGATGTAAAGCTAGACCGGCGAAGATGCTAATTTTTTCATTTAAACATTTTAACCCCACCACCACCAACAACTGTCCTTTATCTCACTTCTAGTAATATCTGCTTGGCAAGGGTGGACGGGTTAGTAAAGATACAACGTGATATGTCGAATACATTTTTATAAAGCATAATATACACTGTAATATTAATCAGGACAGTTATTTTATTCTGAGCATGACGCCACTCAAACCGCTGATGGAGAGTTATGGAAAAACCTATTAATTCAGTAACTGAAAAAAATCATCTGCCAGATGATTCCCCTAAAATCATCTATTCAGTTTATTACTCTATAAAATTAATCTCTCAATGTCACAACTTAAATTTAGTTATTTCCAAGAAACAAACTGATCATCTAATGATCTTAAATGTAACCTTGGCATTGACTTTCCCCAGGAAACATAGCAGTGGTGTGTCTCAATACCTGGCACACTCCAGGGTTCCCTTGTTTTAAAAATGGGAACCACTACTTCAGATTGCCGTTCCCAGGGCCCTAAACTAATGTGCAATCTGGTTGTCTGTTGAACCCATAGGAACTCATATTTGGTCATTTTAATGACATGTTCAGAAGTTATTTCCAGTGTTAAAAATCCCTCAGTGCCTTAAAGGTGACTTGAATGTACATATCTGCTGGTTGAAAGCCCTGCAGCTTGATGGGATAAGTTCCTAAGGTTTACAACCTAAGAAAGACTGGTTCTGTACCTGCCTTTTGAGAAACTGCAAAATTCTCAGCCTTGATATATAATACATCTTCTAGCATATTAGTAAGAAAACACAGATGTGTCTACCAGTTAAAAAAGAAAGGTCTTTTAGAAAAAACAAAAGTAAATTGTGTACACATTAACTGAATAATATCCAAAATATCCACATAAATACATGGAATGCAAGGTGATGCTCTGGAGCAGATGCAGATGAGCTTAAGGTCACCAGCTCAACTTGATCCATCAGGTGTCAAGCCATATGCATCAACTCTTTCTGGAAAAGTAGAACTTATTACAGTACCTATTACTATCTTTCAACCAATTCTGGATGAGCTTGTATCTCCATTTTGCCCATGCAGTGTAAATGTTGATGTGCATTTTAAAATATACTATGTTTTTGTTTATCTGTCTGTATCTGCATTGTGAAACAGTATCGATGATCTATGATTATATTGCCCACCCCTACCTCCCTGCATTTTTCAGATTTATAAACTACTTGAGAAATATGGTGTCTGGATAAGTGACCAGAGAAAACCAAAAGAAGTAAGAACTTCAACTGAGCCCAGCTAGAGACAATGACTTTAGGTTTTTGAGCTAATTACAGCTCCTTTATTATACAGTTAAAAAGCTGCCCCATTTCTTTTACGTGCATATCTTTCCATATCTGAAAGTGGGCATTTGATGGTCAGGTTGAAATTTAATTTGCTAAAATAATGCATTTCAGGTTCATAAAATTGTTTTGAAATCATCCACTTCATGAAGAATAAATAAGATCACATCTCGATCCTGTTCTGAATGTTATGGGGCAGAGTTGACAGAAAAAGGACTGTTAATGATTTGTTTATTTATTTGACTGGAATCTTGTTTGAGTGGCTATGGTTGGAACCTATAACCACCAGCCAGCAACATTATGAGATTGCATGCTTTTAAATATAACCATGCCTTAGGACTAATAGTTAGTTGAGGTACTTTTCAATTATTTTATACACTTACAACTTATATAAATGACAATCAAATATTTGCTATATTTATGATCTTTCAGTAGCTTTTGCCATCACAGTCCTAAAGCACCCTTCTTTTGGATTAAAGTAACCAATAAATTGGTGGTTTCCCCCTAAACCAGCAAATGTCCCTCACAGATCTGCTCCTTGTGTGTGTGTGTGTGTTTTGCCTTAGATCTTGGAGCTCGCAATTGACAGTTTACAAAAATGTTCAATAATAATACAGATTGCTGGTTTTCATACATTAATATTTATCAAACTGACATTCATGTCCAAGATCTTTGGAAGCTTTCCTCCTCATGTCTTTGCCCCAGGGATTAATGCTACTTTTATTCACACCCCATTTCCAAAAAAGTTGGGACGTTGTGTAAAATGTGAATGATACAAAATACAGTGATGTACAGCATTAATGGTGCCTTCATAGATATGCCTTCACAGGCCCATAGAAGGCATGTCTTTGCACGATAGAGTTTAAACTTGCATATGTGGATGCAGAGAAAACTTTGGAGTTTGTCCAAGAGCATGCAGTTTTCCTGCTACATAAGTGTGTTTAGTTTTAATTCAGTGCCAAATGAGGGCCTGAAGATTAAAGTCAACCCAATGTTGGTTTTGGACCAAGTTCCTTTTATGCAGAGATTTCTCAGGATTCTCTGAGTGGTTCAGTGCTGTTATGTACCCTAGATTAAGAAATCCTCAGATTATTTACTATTTTAAGTTGTTGTAGAATACTTGAACTTTTTGCCTGCACAGTCTTTGAAAGAATGTTGAACCCCTCTGCATCTATAATATTTAGTCTATTTTTGTTCTTGTTTTCAGTTCAATATAGGGTCTTTCTTTTTGTTATAAGATTTAGATGATTTGCACTTCATTGCATTCTGTTTTATTTACATTTACCACAGCATTCCAGCTTTTCTGGGATAGGGTTTGTATATTGACCTATGTTGCCTGATAATTAGTAGCACATGTAAGTGATGCGATTCTGTGAGATACTTCAATAAACGATGTTTATGTTATTTATTCCTGGGTTTACCTGCCACATCATACTTTTGAACTTGCACCAACATATTTCAGTCCAGTGCTCTGCTATTCATATGTTTTGCTTTTATCTGTCTGTTATAGACTACATGTGATCCCTGTTTCCACATTTTGGCTTTGCACATGCACATCAGAGTTTGTCCATGCTTATGTTTCCCATATTTATCAATCCTTAAAACCTCAGGATCGCGCAGTCCTTACAACAGCAATGCTGATGTGATAGAAAGAGTTACAGTCTTGAACTTAGTTGATGGTTTGTATTGATGTATTGACTCCATGGTGCAAACTGTACAGTGGACATTCCAAAGCTTTTCTTCTGTATTCCATGTGTTGGGGCTTGAGTTTCTTTCAACCAAATGGGGTGTTTTGGGTACAAAGCAATGAGGTGTGCTCTCATTATAATAGACGCAATCTTTGGCTTGTCTAGGCATGCATGATTTTTGCCAGAATAAAAACCTGTATATGCTATATATACTTCCAATTATTAAGACATTATAATCGCAATATCAAAAACCTTCCTTTTGTTCTGTTTCTTTCTTCAGGTTTCCCGTGTCATGGGAGCTGTAAAAAGCCAAACACAGCCTAGAACATTTTCCAGAGGAGTAAGTAAATAAAATTTGAATTATAGATTAGACAACTCCATTTTTATTGGCCTTTGAAATATGTTTGCATATTTAAGGTTAATATGTTACACACATTTCTAGTACATTTTTCTAGAGTTACGGGAACAAGATTCATAATTCAAACATTTTGGTTCGTTAACAAACATTGTATTTATATGTGCCAGATAATCATCTTTGAGTTTTTGTTTGTTTGTTTGTTTGTTGTGTTCCAGATGCAAACTGTAACAATGATTCCAGGGGATGGAATAGGCCCTGAGATCTCCACAGCTGTAATGAAGATATTTGAGGCTGCTAAAGTAAGTTGAAAAGACCACCTTTTTATTTCACTGTGCCTTTGCTTTGTGGTAAAACATTTATGTTGACACTACATATAAATTGACACACTTGCATAAAGTTTGCATTATGTTTTTGTCCTAATTTTTCAAGAGGACATGGTATAATTAATTTACTAAATGTGTACCTCAGCATGTGAGATTATTTTTCAACAAATTACCATTTGTTTCTCCCATTTACAGGTCCCCATTCAGTGGGAGGAAAGAAATGTTACAGCCATCAAAGGACCCGGAGGCAAGTGGATGATCCCTCCTGAAGCCAAAGAATCAATGGACAAAAGCAAAATAGGATTAAAAGGTACATCTCCATTATTTATTATTATTATTTATTTTATTTTTTTTAATAAACTGACTATATTATTTCCATATTGTATTTTTTCTAACATTTAGGACCTCTGAAAACTCCTATTGCTGCTGGCCATCCCTCCATGAACCTGCTGCTCAGGAAGACTTTTGACCTGTATGCCAATGTGCGTCCATGTGTGTCTATTGAGGGCTATAAGACTCCTTACACTGATGTGGATTTAGTTACCATCAGAGAAAACACTGAGGGAGAGTACAGTGGAATCGAACACGTGGTATGTAATTGAGTACCTATGCCTTAAAGATACACCTTAAACATTTTCCCTTTACGTCAAATGCTTCCATCCAGCCATCTGTGATTTTTTTTAAATACAGTACATTTCAAAAATCTTAAGGCCCAGTCACACTTAGCAATTTTTTCACTGGCATTGTGTAGGTGTTTGAATCAAATTCTCTAACAGGTCGATGCTTTCCAACACAAAAAAAAGGTTCCAAACAAGAAAAATTGGTACTGTTTTGACCACATAACCTTGTTGGTCGGGAAGGGTGTAGCTGCAGAGCAGGAGGCAACGTTTTCAGGACTTCAATTCCAGGACCCAATGTTTTTGCAACACTGCCAACTAGTGAAGTAGATATCAGGACATGAAATTAACTATTGCCAATCAGTCTTAATGAAGTAGTGGCATAAGCCTGCAAAACTAAGTATTTAGGCAATGTAGTAGTGTGTGTGTGTGTGTGTAAAGTACAGAGGTAACATCATTGGTTCCCATGCAAAATACTTGGGTTTGATTCCAGGCCTGGGCTACCAGTCTGCAGTCTGTGCTACACCAATAAGAGTCCTTCAGCAAGACTCCTAACACTACATTGGCATACCTGTAATACCAGTAACCTTGTAAGTCGCTCTGGATAAGAGCGTCTGCCAAAATACTATAGGTGTTTGTTGTTGGTTTTTTTTTTTTTTTTTTTTTTTTTTTTCTTCATTTTGTAATGTATTCGATTTACAGCTTGAATCGTATTGAAACCTCCATATTGAGAAAAAAATATACAATGTGTATTGTGACACCCCTAGTAGGCAGAAATGAGTATCGGTGATCCACTTTGCTAGAGGGCCGTGTCAGGAACACATAGGGTCCTAGAATTGTGGTCTTTGAATTCCAGTGGTCCTGAAAGTGCAGAATACTGTGCTGCAGGTATGTAATACAGTGCATGCTCATCTGGAGCAAAAACAACATTCAGGGCTCTGGCATCATCATCATGTTGTTTATCCGCTTTTCTGTCATTTACAACTAAAAGCATGAGAGTGTACAATGAAATACAGTAGGAGATGCTTAAAAGATCAGTGAAATATATAAATATATTGAAATAGCATATTAAATTACAGGGACTTCAGAAAAGAATGGTGTTAAATTGGTGATGGATGCTGCAAATTAAAATTACACTTATATGATTAAGATTTTCATCTACTTCCTAATAACTATTGTTACTGCATTAGTGAAAGCCTACATCCAGATACCTAGCTATTGCGCTCTCAAGCCAGTGGAAATGTGGGTTTGATCCAGCAAACAAGATCAAGCATGAGCACTGGCACTTTGTTGATGGCAGTTTTTTGCACTTGCATACATACAAACTGGTGACAAATTAAATGAAAACCAAAATAAAATGTAATTAAAGTGTTGGACTACAAAAAGCCTCCAGAACGATGTTCCCTCGCACCTCGATTGATGTATTGACAGATTTTTGATTGATCTCTTGACTGAAAGCCATAGCATTTGACTTGAACCACACTAATAAAGTGCCTACCCATCATTAAAGGGTAACTACACCCCGGATTATAGGGGCCAAACATTTAGGTCTGTACACTTGCTGTACACCACGCATGCTCATCCACTTTTGCAGTGATGAATTAATTTGGCCACATCAGTTTTTTTTATATATTTCTGTAGGTCATTTTCTGTGTAGGTTTTGTACCACTGCACTTCCAAATGTGTATTTATCTTTGCAGAATAACAAAACCGATCATGTCTCCTGTGGGGCAATTTATATTTACCTAACATATCACACTAAACCATGAGCATCACATTAATTTAATGCACTTTTTTCAACCACAGATTTTAACTTTGTTTAGATGCCTCTTATCCTGAAGATACCTCTTTAGTTAGTTTTCCTGTTAAAACATTAACCAGTTAAGAAGTCGATCCAATAATGGGCCCTCTTCCTCATTACATATACATCTTTCTCTAGCCATTTTGATCCAAAAATGCTTCTCTGCATATTTTCAATTTTTTTTTTGGATGTGCCACTGATCCTGCTAGGATTATATTTGATTACTTGTATCACATTGTCCAGAAGTATTTGCTCTTGTTTTCCCATTTTCTTATACATTTTTAATTTGAGTTTGTTGGCATATAATATATTTTACATATAAACACATTTTTCTCTCAAGTATTTTAGTACCTATATATCACTCTTGTTACTCATTTGGACTTGTTGAAATAGTGCTAGTTTCTCTGGGTGCTTCCAGAAATGTTTGCTACTGCTCTTGTCCTCCACTTCCCTTTCTGTCCTCTCTTACCCCAGAAGAATGTGGAGGAATCGATGAGACGAAAGGAGGACAGGGAATGGAAAGAACAAGCACCAATTAGAGAAATGGGACAGCTAGGGATTTTAAGGACGGCATAACAAAATCAGTTTTCAGGTCACTGAGGAGAGGAGGAGGATTGGTAGGAAAAGCAGTAACATTTCTGGAAGTATCCTCTACTACAGCACTAGCTACACAGGATGTGTCTGCAGTGTTGCTATGTGTTTCGGTGTACCCTCTGTTTAGAAACCACCCTCTCTGTCTAGTAACCTCTTGACCTTCTACAAGGTCACACTTTACGCTTCACTTGTTCTTTCTATCCAATGTTCTCTTGACCAGTTTTCCCACACAGTGCTAGCAGGATTTCAGTGGATTTCTGTGCTAGCAGTAATCAACTTGTATTTCAATAGGAGTTTTTTCTAGGTAGGTCCAGCAAACCCATTTTATTTTAGATGTATTCTGCCCCTGACCCATTGAATGTCAAGGTTTTAGTTATAGTTTCTGTGTTCATCTCCTTACATCCTCTTCTCCTTTGCCTATATGTATGCCCATGTATAGAGTTGCACACTGACCGAATCATATAAAAAATGTCTGTCAGAATGAAACGTCTGTCCTCACTTCCTTCCAAATACATGTCCATTTTTTTAAAGGAAATACTGTTTTAATAAGTCTAGAATTATACATGAGAATACATTTTGATTGTTCTTTGCAGTAAAGGTCATAGTATATGAATAGTTCTCTGTATACCTATGTTTTTCATTCTCATGTTTGTCTTTCCCAGATTGTTGATGGGGTTGTACAAAGTATAAAGCTGATCACAGAACAAGCCAGTCATCGCATTGCAGAGTATGCTTTTGAGTATGCCAGAAATAACCAAAGAAGTAGTGTAACAGCTGTTCACAAGGCCAACATCATGTGAGTCATGCTTAGTTTGTTTCTGCCATTGAAGGCACACCTGTAACTAGTGCTTATTATAAATGAATGATTTGAGGAAAATAAACCTGGGTGAACAGCTAAATGTGGGGATCCCATAAGTTTTGCCAGGGGTTGTTCTACAGTATATTGAATGAAAATATATTAAACTATTTGCAGAGATGTCCACTGGATTCTGTAATGTTACTATGTCTAACCTGCTATTACAGCAGCAAGAGTCTATACAACCAGGCAAATGCTATTAATTCTAACATGGTTCTTTGTGTTTGCTTATTACACTAAAGGACAGCTTGAAAAAAATGTTAAGTGTAATTCATCCTCTATTCATCCTTCTATTTAATCCACAGGCGGATGTCTGATGGCCTGTTCCTAAGAAAATGCAGAGAGGTAGCTGAGAATTACAAGGATGTGAAATTCACTGAGATGTACCTGGATACAGTGTGTCTGAATGTAGGTATCCATTCCATATCCACCATAGTAATAAAAAAAACTGTTATTAATACTAAAGCCAGGAGAGTATTTGGAAATTAATATTGTCCATTTGTCTGTTTAAAAAAAAAGCTTCCTAGCTTTAAAATGTTTTAAACTTAATTATTTTTTTCCATTGAGTTTGGATTTTTTTCCCTCAAAGCTTTTAAATGCTTTATTTGTTGCTTCTGTATGCATTTCAATTCACTGTTGCTCTCATCCATCATAACAGTGGATATATAATTATGTATTTCTATTTTTACAGATGGTGCAGGATCCAAGTCATTTTGATGTTCTAGTCATGCCCAACCTTTATGGTGACATTTTGAGGTGAGTTCAAGCATTATCTGTTATCATTTTACTAATTTGTATTTACTAAAAATGTCATGACTAAAGAAGTTATGCTCTACTTACTGTGGAGAAATGTAATTATTGCCCTACCTGGCCTTACTCTGACACCAGATATCTTTGTTGCAGTGATCTTTGTGCTGGGTTGATTGGTGGACTTGGTGTGACTCCTAGTGGTAACATTGGAGCCAATGGTGTTGCCATATTTGAATCAGTATGCAAGGAGTTCTCTTTTCCCGAATAGCTACTAATGTCTTTTTAATTGAAAAGTTCACCATCATTCTGTAATGTTTTATAACCGTTTGTATTTTTTTAATTAAACAAATCTGACTTGATGTCCTATTCAAAGGTACATGGAACTGCACCTGATATTGCTGGCAAAGACCTAGCCAACCCCACTGCCCTGCTGTTGAGTGCTGTTATGATGCTGAGACACATGGGACTGCATGGACATGCCAAAAAGATCGAGGCTGCCTGCTTTGACACGATCAGAGATAAAAAGGTATGTATAATTATACTAAGATCAGAGTGAATTCTGAATAGAAAACGTACAAAAAGAATGACTTCTCAATTAAATATTATTTGGAACTACATTTTCCTCTTGTATTTTGTACTCTACTCCTGCCTAATGTCAGTGTTATGTGCTTCTATTTTCTAGGTTTTGACCAAAGATCTTGGTGGAAATTCTAAGTGTTCAGAGTTCACAGGGGACATCTGCCGAAGAGTACAGGACATGGACTGAGACCTATCAGTACTTAACCTTAATCTGTGTTTGGGTTTCTCCCAGAAGACACAAAAAATTTAAATTCAGTTTTGTTCCATTCTAATACCTACGCACAATTATACTATAAATGTGTATCTACAAAAGCAAAATGATCAAAAGTTTGACTTCCTGAATGTTTATTTTTACTCTTCTACAACACACAAACTTAATCATTTTGTCCTGTGCTATTCATGTGAGGTTTGTTTTTCTGTGGAATATGATCGCATAACCTAAGATATCATTTATTTATTGACTGGAAGTGTACTCTGGTTCCATATATTTTATCATAATTTTACATCTTTGTCATTCTGTTAATTGTAGGTATAATCTTGTTCAATTTAAAAGATGAAAATATTAAAGATACTGATATTTTGAATTTAAATATTTGTGGTTTTTTTATTGGTTTATTTAACTATTATGTTAAAATAATACTCTTGAGTCAGAAGGCTTGTTAATTAGCCTCCAATTTGATCACCATAATTCATTAGAATATAAGAAGCTGTTCCTGTTTCAAAGCTTGGCTTGTTCTCGCTCACACTCAATATTTTTCTAATTCTTATAAGAAGTACTGCAGTGTTCCCAGTGATAGTAAAGGAATACTTGTATCAAAGGTGACTACAGCCACAAATGGCATAACATAGCAAAAAAATTTAACTTAATAATTTGTTTTATTTTCTAATGTACAGGCAAAGCCTTGTTTAACAAAACAGGAAAATTACACATAGTACATTAACAAATTTCTGACTTCTGAAGTTAATAGTGCTTAGTCTTTTCTAGTATACTCTAGAGATCAAAACGTCAAAAAGTTTCTCTAAATTAAAAAAATCATTGCTCATTCGAATTTAAGGTTTTTCTGACAAAAAAAGCAATAGATGCATTCCTTGTGTTATGTGTTTAAGCATGTTAGTAATTCAGCAAGGTAAAAATCTGCACGAGAATTACAGGAGGATTTTGGGGTCCAATTTGCTAAAATTATCTTGCCTAAAAAAATTTTTTGAAACACTTTAATATTTAAAACTCTCATTTAAATAATTTCCTATACATTTTTACATATGTCTTCTATTATGTAAAATTGTGAAGCAGCGTAGGCCAAAGCAAATAAATATATAAATGAAAAAGAAAAATGTATGGTTTTATTTAGATGAACCATTCACGATGTTTAGGTGCAGGAGCCAGTGTTTTTAAAGGAAACATTAGTTGTATTTTTACAGCTTCAAAATCATTGTGATGCTTCAATTATCTTAGTTAAAGAGAATGGAGCCTGTGTTATTGCTACCCTATGCAACTTGTAGAAGAAAGTAGGAAACTACTGCAGTTATTTGGAATGACATGCTAGTACAACCGTGGTATACCCACACCTAATATTCATTAATATCTGACCAATATCTGAGAAAATATTCAGTAATTCAGTTGTTTTCTAATTTTGATCTCTACAGTACAAGAGTGCTATTTCAAGAAATTATAATGAAAGAGTTTTTAAAATGGCTTCAAATTTGTAATAAACCAATAATTATTTCATTCTCTGTAGAAAGTTTCTACTTTTTCATTATATATCTTTAGAACAACTGGGCGTCGCAGTTTCATTGTTGGACCTAAAAAGTAACAAAATATGTTGTTAGTATCATTTATAACATGCCAATCAACTAGTCATTTAAAAATATACTCACCAAGCTCTCCTCCAGAGACTGAAAAATCTTTCCCTAAGATGGTCCATTTCTGAATACGCTGGGCATTTGAGGTGGCCTTAGCATTGACCCGGCTAATGCCCTCCTGAATGGCGTGGTTCACCAGCTTGTCTTTTCCTCCAATTATGTCTGAAACCTTTGTTGCATGACTACCAAGCTTTTGACAGTATTCCACAGCTTCGAAGCTAAGATCATCAGTGGGCTCCATGGTTTCTGCACTGGTAACACACTGAACAAATGGGGACGAGTAGAGGCTTCATCATGCTTTAGCTTATTTTCATTTTCTTCTGCAGTTGAATATGGTGATGTTTAGAAACTGCAAAATTCAAAATGGAATAATACCTTTAATGTGATCAGCATGGACAAAAACTTCTTCTTGTCGCCTATCAGCATGGCATTGCTGATAATAGGAAGTTCCTTTTTCACAGCATCCTCTATGAGAAGTGGTGGGACATTCTCTCCACCAGCAGTAATTATTAATTCTAAAAATGAGAGATATCACAGTAAGTACATGTAAGAAAATGTGAGAGAATAAATTACTGGAGCATAAGTGAACAAATGTAAATGAAAGGTATATACAAAGGACATGTATACTTTTACATCATGACGTTATGGTCTAGCCCTCTTTACCCTTTATTCTTCCCGTAATGTAAAGGAATCCTTCATCATCTGCTTTCCCCAAGTCTCCAGACTGTAGCCAGCCATCCTCATCAAAGGCTTCTGCAGTTTTGTCCTTCATGTTGAGATAGCCCATGAAGATGTTACGGCCCCAAAGGCACACCTCCCCATTGCCATCGGCATCTACGTTGGCTAGTTTATACCTGCAGCCAGGAACCACTTTGCCACAGCTAGATGTTAAAAATTTTAAATGAACAAGAACATGACACACTCAAAATAGTGTATTTTCAATGCATTTATTGAAGTTAACTCCTAAGTCAAAAATCTTATTCTGTCTCTACTGGGAGACAATGCAGCAAATTCACTGACCCAGTGATATTTACCTTGCCAGTTTGTATGTTTTTGGACCAGACATAAAGTGAGGTCCACTGCTCTCACTCATCCCATAGACCTCACATAACCGAATGTCGAGGCCAAGGAAGAACTGGATTGTATCGTTTCCAATAGGAGCTGCCCCAGAAAAGAACTTCCGACAGAAGGAGAAGCCCAGTTCAGCATGAAGTTTCTCTAGGACCAGAGAATTTGCCAGGGTGAAGAGAAACGACTTCTCCTCATCACTGTTCCCAAAGACAAAGATGAAGGATCAAGTGACATAACAATTCCTGAAAATGAATATCTAATAAAATATGTGGAATCACGAAAATAATCATCTTACTTTTTGTACTTTTGATTAGCCTCCAGAGTAACAGACATGGCCCAGGTCACAAGTTTCCTTTTCACATATGCACAGCATGAGACTTCTTGCTTTACCTTCTCCATGATCTTTTCCCAAACACGAGGAACTCCCATATGAGATGAAGGCATAGCCTCTTTGAGAGTGCCAACCAAGCTGCCCTGGGATACAATTTATACAACCTTATACAGATTAAAATATTTTGATTAGGCCTTTCTCAAAGAAAATCGATTAAGGATATCAAGGCATACCTTCAAGGCATCAGGCTGGGCAAAATAGACTAGTTCCCCCCATTGGATCCCTGTCCACAGATCATAGATTTGAGCAGCAATATGGCTGAGTGGCAAGTAGCTCACGATTGTTTCTTGTGAATATTCAGCAGGCTGCATGTCTCCAGCCCTGCTCGCAAGATGGGCAGTCCATGTGATCTACCAAAGGGAACAAAACAAATGCTTTGCTTATTTCCAGGAATAAATAATTGAGATAACACCTGTACGAAGTGTACGTTGGATTTACATTTTTAATATAAAATGCCCATAACTGACTTAATATCATAAAGTCTTGTGAGACTTTTTGCAATGTGCATCTCAGTTTATAAGACTTCTGGTTCTCCAGATGCAGACTAGGTTTAGACAATGCTCATAAAACATGAGCTTTTTTTCATTTCTACCAAGTATATGTTCTCTGTAGCATATTTTACATCAAAGGATAATGATCAACTATAGGGTAAGATATATTTTATTGTCCCCTAGGGGGAATTTTTCTTTGAATACACATAGCTAAAATTGCTGCAAATGTTCAACAAATACATAAACATACATTCACATATACATATAAAACATCTCAAATGATACAACACACTGTCTGACTCTTATATACAAAAATCTTTGTATATTGCACAATCCTTTAGCATTACACATCATTCACCATACTTTTTGGAAACTGACACAAATTATTTTTTATATTAATTAAACCTACACATTGGCAGATTATACCTTCTGCCCAACTGTAGGGGATGGTACTGGAGATGAGATTGGTCAGATACTATATGCTTGTAGATAGACTGTAGGAACTCATATTGTTTTCTCATATTCATAGCCATCTTAACCACTGAGATAAGCCAAGATTTTAACAGCAAAAAAATCCACAATTTATATACTAATACTCAGCCATGGCTTCCTTCCTAAGTGAAACACCTATAATGTTGTCAGTACACATACATTGTCATGGCTAAGCATAACTCCTTTTGGCTTGCCGGTGGTTCCAGATGTATAGATAAGTACACAGCATTGGTTGGCTTTTTGGCTGCTGATGACATCATCAAGAGTTTTGTCAGGAATGTCCACGCCAAGCCCCATAAACTCCTCCCACTGTGCAAAAAACAGTGATAGTTACTGATCATCATAGTTTTACTCATGAGCACAAGAGTGTAGCATAGCCATAACATTAAACCACTTCTTTGTTTCTGTACTCATTGTCAGTGTTACCATATAAATACAGTATGAAGAGCTACAATTACAGACTTGTCCGTCTGTTGCATTGCATAATTTGTTATTCCCTTTTCATCTTGTTCTTCAGTGGTCAGGACCACCTCAGGTATTATCTGGGTGGTGGATCATTCTCAGCACTATATTTACACGAACATAGTGGTTGCAGGTTAATGTGTGTTGCACTGGTAGAGGTGGATAAGACACAGCAATGCTGTTGGAAGCCCCAGGACTGAGAAAATATAGTGAAATGGGACTAAAAACAGTAGGAAAAGCAACAGATAGACATAACACTATAATTCTAGAACGAAAAGTGTACACATTAGAAAGTAGAGCTCATAAAATGGTCCAAAAGCCTTGAGAAGGGGGTAGCATTAATGTTATTACTAATCAGTTTACGTATATGCAGATAGAATCATTTAACTCACAGAATAGAGATTGGGCAGTTTCGTCTGTAAGCTTCCGGAATACAGAACAATGGCTTTCAAATGTGGCAGATCATCTTTAATCTGTGAATCAAAAACAGGCAACATTGAGATGCATAGAGTACTGTCTAAACCACTCTGACTAGAGACAAATATAATTACCAATAAAAATGGCCATGAAGTACAATTAATCACTTCTAAAAAGGCTAAGTTTTTTATGAAGTGTAATATAAGACATTCTATAAGGAACCGGAAACTAAAATATTTCTTAATATTTTTAGATTATATTAATTATGAAAATAGAAAATGTAAGCAACTTCAAAATATTAAACAGAAGCTGTTTAATGCCAATTGTAAGTGAATAAATGACTAGTGGTCTGTGACTTCAGTACTGACCCTACAGTGCTTGTACTGAGGAAGAAAAAAAAACAAACAAACAAAAGAAAAAACACAATTACCTGCAAAATTTTATCTAACTGCTTTTGGTTTTCCACAACAATGATATTTGCTCTCGAGTCATTAGCCACATAAAGACAGGCTTCTGGTGAGTTTGTGGTATAAATTCCTGTTGTCAACCCCCTGTGGAATTACCAAGAAATAAAAAAATAAAAGCAAAACCCACAGTCATAAAAATATTTATGTAAAATTCCAGCTTGCTCTCTCTATATATTTACAGTTATATGTCTTTCTTACCCTGCAAAGACAGTTCCTACAGCAGAAATAAACCACTCTGCTGAATTGAAGCCCAAAATGGCCACACTATGGAAACGTTCTAGGCCCAGCTAAAGATACCAGAAAATATTCATGATTCAAAATGTGTAAGCTACTGAGCCTTCTCATAATGTTCTAAAGTGGTTTGAATTAGCTTAATTATAAGGTATTTTAATATTAAAAATGAATTTAGTAATTAACTACATCAGCAACATGCAATTAAAGTACATTTTCTTCATCACAGGTCACCTTCAGAAAGCTTTTGGCAGCCATCCGACAGCAACTGTAGTACTCAGAGAATGTGATCTTTTCCCATTTGCCTTTTCTCTTGGATGCTAAAGCTGGCAAACTCCCATATTTCTGAACGGAGTTCAAGAACATTTGATGCACTGTGATGGTCTCCTGTGGACAAAGCTCGTCGATTCTAAGCTGTACTGATCCGCTTGCCTCTGTGGTCCAGAGTGACTGAGCAGGGGCTAGAGATGCACCTGCCAACATATCTTCAACAAACTTTTTTTTTTCTGCTGTGAATCGTATGAAACAATGTCTATTAAATACTTTTTTTATCATAAGAAAAAAAAAAACACCAACACACCATTACAATAAAACAGGATTTATTTTAAAGAATATAATAAAAATATTTTTTTCATTAAAATGATATATAGCAATGGTGCAGCAAATCAAACAGTATTACTCACATGCTCCATTACTCTTAATGTGTTGTTCTTCTTTTCTGAAGTCTGTCATGAGCTCAGGAGGCAAGCTGAAAGAGGGGACAGTTGCCATTAAGAGGAGGGAGTTCCAGATCTAGAGCTGTTGCTGTACCCATGGATCACATGGTTCCAGTGCAGTATTGTAAGCTTACACAAAGTCTGGATTTAGCTATCAAGTGCCAAAGCCCCAGTGCCTTTGTTAGAATGGGGAGTTCACAGTATGCATGAGAACCATTCAATCCCCTTCATATTATGGTTTTATTGGCTTAATTTTATACACAAAAATCTTATTGGGGAATAACATATTCCAGATTACCTTGGTCTTTTTCCAGCGTACTTGTCTGAAGTTTATACAAGCTTTTTTTAGGCTTTGAGCCTAAACCTGGCACATGTATTGATTTTCATCTGTACTTTTCATTTTGATTCGATGTATTTAATGGAAGGTGCCAGTACACACTGAAAGTTCCAGTCCTTTCAAGCTCATTAACTCTACCACGTTCTATGAACAAGGGTAAGGTAAATTGTGACATTGCTTACTGATTGGCATTTAGAAGGAGAACTTATCAGACAACGAAGTATGTAAGCATTTGTTTGTCCAATGCATTAATTTTTGCACTCAGAATCGTTAACAGAAATATTTTCTTCTCGTTTTCAACACATTATATTTTTACATAAAAATGTACAGTATAAAATGCATATCTTTTAATTCAATTTTTTAAACACTTCAGTATGCATTGATTAAAATAATTTATCTGCACACTAAAATGTTTATTGAATATAACACGACATTGCAAATATTTATGTAAAAATCTATAGTAAATCTACATACCTGTTTTGACCTTTTTCTTCAGAACTGTGTTGCCCTGTACTGTAAGCTGTCTGTTGGGATATTCCATTGTTGCTCATCCTGAGGGCTGTGCTGGTATGTGCTACTCAGACCCTTTTCAGTTCATGGTATAATGAGGTAAAGAAGACACCCCTCCCTCTTCCAGTGAGGATATGAGGCACCAGTGAACTGAGTCACAAATCACCAGATTCTGGTGAGCAAAAGATTTCAGGGCACACAATCAATTATTTAACTAAATAAAAACATACACATTTTGGAAAAACTAATGTAGTTTTAGACTTTTTCATTATTATTTGCTGCAAAGTTTAATGTTATGTTGTATAATTTGTGTTGTTGTTTTGTTGTTCAGTCTTTTTTTTACCAGTCTGAGTGAAATCATGTCATGCATGTCAATGACCCTTGGGCTACTTTTGCAGTCTTCAAACAGGCTAGAGACCCGGTACAGTCCCTGAACAGCGTCCTTGGCTGTTCATTGGTCAAATATGTTCGAAAGGTCTGCTCTGATGCTGATTGGAGGATGCACTTAACTTGGAAGGTAGAACAAAGTCCTTATAGGAGAGGTCTATCCATTCAGCAGTCTTCTTTGTAGTGACCTCATATCGTACAATATACAATTTATATATTTGATAATTAGTAAAATATTTCAAATATCAAATAAAAAACTGCAAAAAAAAAGAATGCAAAGATTTTATGTATTTCACCATGTAGGATGCATAATAACCTCAAAATATTTCAGGAATCTGGAGAAATCTTTGAGTGTATGAGGCAAGCATGAGGACCACAACTGAAAGCCTGAGACATTTAAAACTTCAGACAACTCTGCATTAAACAATACCATTCCTCTGTGATGAATATTGCCACATGGCCTTGCAAGTTATATTTTCAAAAAACATTGCTTGTCGTTGCATCCAAATTATTTAAAATGCACATCAGAAAAATATATTTAAAAACAAAGAAATGCATTTTTAACCGTTGGTTAATTACATACGATTGAATCGGCTTGTATACTTGTGTACTTAAAACTTAATATGTGTATAGTGCAAATTATAATCAAATTTTTGTTTTCTTTTTTATATACATCCTCTTCAAACGATCTCCCCACATTAAATGTTGCTAAAGAAGACATTATAACCATGACTGACCATGATATATTTGCTTGTAGGTGTTATTATTAATACTATATATTATTAATAATATAAACACCAAATGCAAGTGTTTTACAACATCATATTGTTTAAACAACAGGGTCACTAAAATTTATTTAACAGAAAAAAAGAGAATAACACTAACTACATAAGATTTAGTATAGGTATAGATTTTAGTGTCTAGGTCTGTTTTTAAGGTTAATCATTTCAGCCTTAAGTTATGTGTCAAATTTAAAAAGACCTCAGGGAAATTCCTTTTAGACTGTCTTCAAACCTGGGCTTAAGTTATCTGAATAATACATAATCCCTGCTTTGTGGACTGTAGATATTCCTATTATTTAGAATGATTTATTTTTAATATAACTGTATTGTGTTTGTGAGCTGAATGTTCCAAAATTTGTTTTCACTATAATAAGTTGCATATAATAAAGTCAAATACGTGTCCCCTTTTTAACCATTGGTCAAACAACAGTAAAAAAGATATCACTTCTGATTATTATCTCAGACTTTCTCAAAATGATCTGTTGTACAAATGATTTGATCAGTTGCAAAGCAGACTATTACAAGTATTTTATTTGATTACATCTAAGAAATATCATTAGCTGTCATTGATGTGAAGAAAAATTAAAATGAAACAGCACCCTCTTGTGGAGCACTCCCGACATTTGAGTAAATAAATGAGAATTATCCCCCACTTGCAATTACAATTGCTAATAGTGAGTGCATGAGTGAATGAGTGATTGAGTTAATTAAAAGCCTAGTTCATTCAGGGACCATCAATCAAATTTATTTCTTCATCCCACATGAGTGATACTTATGAAATATTATGTTAAAATAATACCTGAATAGGTTTGGCAGTATATAGTGGGATGCAGTTTTGAAGAACACTGACCAAATAAACACGTTTTATTAAAAAGAAGATCTTGTCCTGCTTTAGTGGGTTTAGTGCTGCACAGTATGTGAAACAGTGAACACCATGCACCGTTGATCTGAAGAGGCCAACATTTTGTCGGTCTGTCAGAATACATGAATGTGTTTAACACGAGGGCCTTTATCGTGATATAACATTAGTATTTAACATCACCCACCCCAATTGCTGGGCGCTTCTACACTCTGAGAGAGGCGGGTCGTAGAAATTTCCTGCTCAGCTCCAGAAAGTTCTCCAGCGCAGAGCTTATATATAGAGCCAGCCATCTTCCTGCTCCACAGTCTGTCAGACCGCCAGAGCCCTTCAGACACGCTAACGGTCGCACACACACCGGCTTTCTCTCTCCGGCGCTCAGACAGTGAGTACTGCTAAACTAACACCCACAATATGCTCTCGTGACATTTATACATTCTCACTTTCATCGGAAAAATAGCTTGAATATTAGTTGTTTTTGAGTGATTGTCAACTTGTCTGTATTGAAACAGCGAATGTTCCTGGTTTCTATATTTTTGACTATGATATATCAACAATATTAATGGCTTAACCGGTACGAATGTTAATAGTAATGTTTCATTATCCCTGTATGTCTGTTTAACCAACGTCTTTTCGTTTTGGTTTTGTCATGCAGCTTGATATTTTGCGAAGATGGTCCGAGAGACCGGTTACTACGACATTCTCGGAGTAAATCCCCAAGCCTCCTCAGATGAAATCAAGAAAGCATACAGAAAATTGGCCCTGAAATATCACCCGGACAAAAATCCAAATGAAGGCGAGAAAGTAAGTTTCCCTGTGTGTCTTATTTTCAACACCATATGACTGCTGCCTGGTCGCTAGTGTTAACTGAGAGCGACAGAAACGTGCGGCGGAACTTTCTAGAATTACCTCTAGCTCTAATGTTAGCCTGCTAACATTAACATACAGCCATAGGATACACCCACAGACTGCCCCCTACCTGTTACTGCTGCTCATTCCACAGGGACTACCGGACTTTCTCTTCAAATATTGCGTGATTTTGTTCGGCTGTTAGTCATTTATATTGGTTGATAGATGTTAATTTGCAGGTACAAAATACATATTGCAGTGGGCATGGGACAGTCTGTCAGTGGTGAACAAACATTATTCACGTGTTTAGTATCATAGTAGTAAATGTAATATGTTTGTTGTTTTTATACAGTTTAAGCTTATATCTCAAGCCTATGAAGTCTTATCAGATCCAAAAAAGAGGGACCTATATGATCAAGGAGGTGAACAAGCCATCAAAGAAGGGGGAATGGGTGGAGGAGATTTCTCCTCTCCCATGGACATTTTCAATATGTTCTTTGGTGGTGGTGGCAGGACACAGAGAGAAAGGAAAGGTACATTTTTTTTTTCACTTAAATTATGCACAAGACTGATACTAAATGTAACAATGTAATGATCATGATCAAAACAGAATTCTGCTATAGTAGAATGCTATTCTGTAGATTGTAACCTATTACTTCTATTCAGATATTTTTAGATTTTTATAGTTTGGGCTTTACAGATTTCAGTTTAGCACAGAATCTTGCCCTCTTTTTTTTCTTAGGAAAGAACGTGGTCCACCAGATTAATGTCACACTTGAGGAAATTTACAATGGTTCAACTAGGAAACTTGGTCTCCAGAAGAATGTAATCTGTGAGAAATGTGATGGTAAGTACAGTAACTTTGAATGAATTTTATCTAATGTGGTCAGTATTAATTCACTGTCAAACACAATTATGTTGGAAATGTTAACGTTATTTATTTAACGCAAATTCACTATTTAAACAAATTTGGCCACAGCTTTCACAATAAACTCCTTTTACAGTGCCTAGTGATGTATTAGCTGAGGTTTTGTTTTTTTTGTAATGAGCAGTGCCTCTACTGTTGAATTTAGAAAGTAGATTACACATAATGTATGCTGAAATGGGTATTAAAACTTCTCACAAATAATAGTCCACACACACACTTTGTTGTGCCACAAAAAATGCTACATTAGCTTAAATTTTGGTATTTATGCTAAAGTTCTTTGTGGAAATATTACACATCAAATTAAGAGATTCTAATTCAGGAATAATTAAAACTACACCGAGGTATTATAATAAAATAGATTCTGGTACCTAGTTTGTCATGCACATTTATTTTTTATGCCTCCCAGGAATACAAGAAATTGCTAGCATTTTAACTTGTTATTATTGTGATTCATTATATTGAATTTAGTTTGGTTTATGTTGATTATTTTATTGTACATTTAAAAAATATATTAAATGTCTCATCCTAAAGGGAAAAAGTGCAATTAATTGTGATTTATTACAACACATTTTGCAGATGGTTTATTTTTTAATAAATTGATCAATGGCCTGAATTTAAATTCATGAGGCAGAGTTCTTAAATCTTTGTCAAGAGTTTGTCCAGTAGGTGGTGATTGTGAGCAGCTACAGTCAAGATGTCAAATTTTTCAGAAGTTACCTTAAAACCCATGGGAACCCACTTTAAAATCTTGTGGGTTTTTTTTTTTTGTATAATTCTAAACTTGGGTGTTATGTGAAATGTTCAGCAAAGTTTTGATAAAATGCACAACTGAAATATGATAAATCTCTCCTCAAAAACGACCATTACTGCTCTCCTCTCGATATAGAATTGGCAGTCCCAAAATTGGGTAACGCTTATGTCACTGGTCAGCACACACCAGAGTACTTGTGTGAGTAACAGCTGTAGAAAGCACCAATTTGAAGGCACTGTAGGTGTCCAGTTCGTACAATTATGTTAACATATATAATAATGTAAATAATCACACAAAACCACACCACAGACACATGAAAGACAAGACGTCCATAGGTCCTTACATGAACAAATGTATAATGCCAATTCTGTGCCATTTTATTGTGTAAAATGACAACCGCAGTTCAGAGTAAAAACCCAGCGACTGCTGTCTTGAGGCTATGTTGCCATGGTAGCATAAACAGCATTCTCTTCTCTAGTACTGGAGAGCTGTGAGTCACACACAGTCATTAGTATATTGGGCCACGCCCACACTGTTCTCAGAGAGCTCTGAGTAGCATATTTTGGTCATTTTTGAAGAGAGATTAATCATATTTCTGCTTTGTGATTTTATTTAAACCTCGATGAACGTTTCACATAACACACAACTTTAGAGTTCTACAAAAAAAACCCACTAAATTTCAAAATAAGTTCTGAAATAAGAGACATGAATTGCCATATTGTACAGAGCCTTTTAAATTTAAGTTTTATTTTCCCATAGGTTATGGAGGGAAAAAAGGCACTCTGGAAAAATGTTCAAACTGCAAAGGCAGAGGTGTACAAATCCAGGTACAACAGATTGGTCCAGGAATGATTCAACAAATACAGAGCATGTGTCCAGAATGCCAGGGGCAGGGTGAGAAGTTCAGTGCTAAGGACCGCTGCAAAAACTGTAACGGGCACAAAGTGGAACGCAAAAAGAAGATTCTTGAGGTCCACATTGACAAAGGTATGTGAGCCTTTGGTTTTAAATTGAGCAGTTTATATGTTAAACTCTATATAATATTTAAATTTAACTTTAACATTTTTCCTCAGGTATGAAAGATGGACAGAAAATCACATTCCATGGTGAGGGGGATCAGGAGCCAGGTTTGGAACCTGGTGATGTCATCATTGTCCTAGACCAAAAGGAACACCCTGTCTTCCAGAGACACGAACATGACCTAATGATGAAGATGCAGATAAAGCTGGTTGAGGCACTCTGTGGATTCAAGAAGACGATACGTACACTAGACAACAGAATGCTCATCATTACTTCACCTCCAGGTGCACTGCAGTACAGTTTTACCTAAAACTAATATTGATATACTGTGTAATGCGTTTATTAACATGAATTCCACCCCACGCCAGGTCAAGTAATAAAACACAATGACTTCAAGTGCATTCAGAATGAAGGGATGCCTCTTTACAGGGATCCGTATGAAAAAGGACAACTCATCATTCAGTTTGAGGTACGTTTTCTGAACTCAGTCTGTATGTCGTAGTTTTGACGTTTTTGTGCCAGGGTAAATGCATTGGTCATGAGCAGTTCACCTCCCCAATGTTGCATGTTCTTTTTTTTTTTCTTTTTTTTTTTAGGTTGAATTCCCAGAAAACCACTGGCTCCCTGAGAATATGTTTCCTCAATTGGAACATCTGCTTCCAAAAAGGGATGATGTTATGTTGACAGATGATATGGAAGAGGTGGACCTCTGTGAAGTGGACATGGAGTCTCAGAGGAGAAACTATAGTGGTGAAGTTTATGATGAGGATGAAAGTCCCAGGGGCCGTGGAGTACAGTGCCAGACTCAGTGAATCTCATTTTCAGCACAACCATTTATGAAGCAGCTTTATCCATAATCTGTGCTTTTTTTTTTTTCAAACTCCATTCTTGTTTCAACTTAGTTTTTAAAGTTGTCTTTTATTGGGTAGACTGAAACACTGGCGCCTCAAGCAGAATATGAAGAGGATTTCCCTTCTACTGAGGCCTGAATGTTTAAACAGAATGGACCAATCCCTGCCTTCAAACCTGGAGCACCTTTAGGAAAAGTTAGTGGGAGTCTGCTACTAAGCAGTAAGGAAAAAGAAATGTTAACTTTTTTTGTAATCAGAAGAATGTAGAGAGAAAGAATTCCCAGTAAATTATTTTCAATGTGAAATTGTAGGGTATTTTTTTTTTTATATATTTTATTTTATTGCATGTAATCTTCAGACATGTTTGTATGAGTGTGTTTTTTCTTTCTATGTTTCCACACCTTTTAAATCATCTTTTGGTCTTTAATGCATGGAAAAGCTGGGAAGATACTAAGGATGGGTATTTTTATGCTTTCTATGAAGGTAACACTTACCTCATGCTTCACATATATTTCTGTAAAAATAAAATGTCACACTCAGCACCTGATCGTTTGTTTATTGGCAGAAAAACCTTTGTTTCCTACGGAACCTTTTAGTTTGTGATCCATTAAAAGCTAATGCTATAACTGAGTTAAGTTTAAAGTATGTCTGTCAGTTATGGATCTATATTAGGGTCAAAAGTTTTGTTCATTTGAAAAATAAATCTGAAACTGAAAGTTCAAATCTTGAGATTGAACTTCAAAATTTCAAAATAAGTGTAGGATGATTTTATTTCAGTTCAAATAGAATTTTGATTTAATTTAATTTTTTTTACTGAATAAATTATTTTCTATTTTCACTTTCCTATATATCTTGATATCTGAATTATTGTTTTTCAATTTTTTTTAAATCATGCTTTAACTTAAAAATCTGCAATTGAAAAATATAAGAATTCAGAAATCCAAGTGTATATAGGAAATTGAAAACAGTTAAATCAATTTTAAAAAAAGTAGTTGAATCAAAATTCTATCTAAACTGAAAAAAAATGACCCTACACATGTTAGTTTTGAATACATTGCTGCATTTTTCAAAGTTCAATCTCAAGATTTGATATTCAGATTTTTTTTTTTTTTCAAATGAACAAAGTTTTTGACCATAATATAGCGGTATAAATAGCACTTTTACATTTTTCTGATGTGCATGATTTTTAAATAACTCCATATAATTAAATTGAACTAGATGTGCATTTTTTTAAACACCTTTAAAATTTGTATCAGCAATTGTATATATTTTGTGTTAGTGTATTCAACTGCAATTAAGTTAATCACAGCAACATCCAGTGATTAATCATTGTAAGTTTGTTAAAAAATATTACCTTCTTTTGTTGGAATATTAAACAAATGTCTAGAGTGGTATGCACCTAACTACTAAAGTTTCTAACGTCAAGCTAAGCTTGGACAGGATATAATTAAGAAAATTGCAGCTGACAGCTTGAAC